>NC_092153.1:3216133-3506133 GCF_045791955.1 Oncorhynchus clarkii lewisi
GAAGGAGAGTTTACAGTCTAACCAGACACCTAGGTATTTGTAGTTGTCCACGTATTCTAAGTCAGAGCCGTCCAGAGTAGTGATGTTGGACAGGCGGGCAGGTGCAGGCAGAGATCGGTTGAAGAGCATGCATTTAGTTTTACTTGTATTTAAGAGCAATTGGAGGCTACGGAAGGAGAGTTGTATGGCATTGAAGTTTGCCTGGAGGGTTGTTAACACAGTGTCCAAAGAAGGGCCAGAAGTATACAGAATGGTGTCGTCTGCGTAGAGGTGGATCAGAGACTCACCAGCAGCAAGAGCGACATCATTGATGTATACAGAGAAGAGAGTCGGTTCAAGAATTGAACCCTGTGGCACCCCCATAGAGACTGCCAGAGGTCCGGACAACAGACCTTCCGATTTGACACACTGAACTCTATCAGAGAAGTAGTTGGTGAACCAGGCGAGGCAATCATTTGAGAAACCAAGGCTGTCGAGTCTGCCGATGAGGATGTGGGGATTGACAGAGTCGAAAGCCTTGGCCAGATTAATGAATACGGCTGCACAGTATTGTTTCTTATCGATGGTGTTTATGATATCGTTTAGGACCTTGAGCGTGGCTGAGGTGCACCCATGACCAGCTCTGAAACCAGATTGCATAGCAGAGACGGTATGGTGAGATTCGAAATGGTCGGTAATCTGTTTGTTGACTTGGCTTTCGAAGACCTTAGAAAGGCAGGGCAGGATAGATATAGGTCTGTAGCAGTTTCGGTCAAGAGTGTCCCCCCCTTTAGAGATGAGATGGGGATGATAGCAGCTGCTTTCCAATCTATGGGAATCTCAGACGACACGAAAGAGAGGTTGAATAGGCTAGTAATAGGGGTGGCAACAATTTTGGCGGATAATTTTAGAAAGAAAGGGTCCAGATTGTCTAGCCCGGCTGATTTGTAGGGGTCCAGATTTTGCAGCTCTTTCAGAACATCAGCTGACTGGATTTTGGAGAAGGAGAAATGGGGAAGGCTTGGGCGAGTTGCTGTGGGGGGTGCAGTGCTGTTGACCGGAGTAGGGGTAGCCAGGTGGAAAGCATGGCCAGCCGTAGAAAAATGCTTATTGAAATTCGCAATTATAGTGGATTTATCAGTGGTGACAGTGTCGGGAGGAGGTGTTCTTATTCTCCATGGACTTTACAGTGTCCCAGAACTTTTTTGAGTTAGTGTTGCAGGAAGCAAATTTCTGCTTGAAAAAGCTAGCCTTGGCTTTTCTAACTGCCGGTGTATATTGGTTTCTAGCTTCCCTGAAAAGCTGCATATCACGGGGGCTGTTCGATACTAATGCAGAACGTCATAGGATGTTTTTGTGTTGGTTAAGGGCAGTCAGGTCTGGGGAGAACCGAGGGCTATATCTGTTAGTACATCTAATTGTTGTATAAGATGAATGAGTGAGTATGATACTGTTTACACAATGTTACAATGTGATTTTGGACTGTTTAATGAAGGAAAACTCAAAAAGGGGATTGGATTTTAACTAAATCAGAGGACCCTGAGCCCAGTTAGGGTCAGACATCCTGGACCGCCCCTGAGCCCAGTTAGGGTCAGACATCCTGGACCGCCCCTGAGCCCAGTTAGGGTCAGACATCCTGGACCGCCCCTGAGCCCAGTTAGGGTCAGACGTCCTGGGACAGCCCTTTTCTGCCATTCCGAATAAAACTCCCACTCGGGTTTTCGATCAGCAGACCGAATTACGAGATGGCTAAAGGTTGCAGAACATGTTTTTCTCCATCAGGAGGACAAAGATTGTAGACCCTTGCTGAATCTTTTAACCATACCACGTGGTTAAACTCTTAGACTATCGATACCGACAGAATAAGAACTTTGGTATTAATTACTAGTCTGCAGCTAGGAATTCGGTATCATTGAACGCGAAGAACGACAACCACCAAAACATTAATTCTATAACGAATGTCACTCTGAACTATCCCCTCTAACCACAACCGAGAGACGGACAATTCTACAAAAGAAATGAACTTTTCACCAGCGATCAAGACGAAACACTGAGAGGAAATATATATATTGATTGCAATTGTTCCCGAATGAGTGAGCGTTCATGTGTAAAGGATTAGCATTTCAATTGTTATAATTATCACTTTATAGTAACTTCTTAGTCGACCCCCACTTCCCCTTTTGTCTAACAAGCCGCCATGCCGGTTTAGCCCACTAGGGCACATTCTCCTATCATTACATTTACCTTGTTTGATTGTTTGTTTATGCATTTCTGTGAATTACTTAGTTAGTAATAAATAAATGATTTAAGACAATTGATGTATGGATGACTCATAGTGAAGACTGGGTTCGTGCAGATAACCAACAATTTACGACGTTTGGAATGAGACTAACATGAGGTAAAGTAAATAATTTATTAATTCGAAGACTAATTGATCAGATAAAATATCTGAAAAGTTATTTTAGGAAATGATAACTTTGTAATCTGAATATTTTTCCTTGGTGCCCCGACTTCCTAGTTAATTAGTTACGTGATTAATCAGTTGATCGCGTAATAACTCATTACAGAGAATCTTTGATAAAAAACAATCAGTCTTCAGTTAATGATAGTAAAGTCACGACACAGCCTTGTCTATTGTAAACTCGAATAGCCTTGTCTATTGTAAACTCTAATAGCCTTGTCTATTGTAAACTCTAATAGCCTTGTCTATTGTAAACTCTAATAGCCTTGTCTATTGTAAACTCTAATAGCCTTGTCTATTGTAAACTCTAATAGCCTTGTCTATTGTAAACTCTAATAGCCTTGTCTATTGTAAACTCTAATAGCATTGTCTATTGTAAACTCTAATAGCCTAGTCTATTGTAAACTCTAATAGCCTTGTCTATTGTAAACTCTAATAGCCTTGTCTATAGTAAACTCTAATAGCCTTGTCTATTGTAAACTCTAATAGCCTTGTCTATTGTAAACTCTAATAGCCTTGTCTATTGTAAACTCTAATAGCCTTGTCTATTGTAAACTCTAATAGCCTTGTCTATTGTAAACTCTAATATCCTTGTCTATTGTAAACTCTAATAGCCTTGTATATTGTAAACTCTAATAGCCTTGTCTATTGTAAACTCTAATAGCCTAGTCTATTGTAAACTCTAATAGCCTAGTCTATTGTAAACTCTAATAGCCTTGTCTATTGTAAACTCTAATAGCCTTGTCTATTGTAAACTCTAATAGCCTTGTCTATTGTAAACTCTAATAGCCTTGTCTATTGTAAACTCTAATAGCCTTGTCTATTGTAAACTCTAATAGCCTTGTCTATTGTAAACTCTAATAGCCTTGTCTATTGTAAACTCTAATAGCCTAGTCTATTGTAAACTCTAATAGCCTTGTCTATTGTAAACTCTCTGAAAGCAGAAGAATAGAAGAACAGAACAAACATTGCTGAGGCAACGTGTGCTTGTCTGGGAAGCTGACTGGGCTGAGGCATAAAAAAATCCACCTAATGTGTTTAAGTGCTTCAGGCCGGTGGAGCTTCCCTTCTAATTAAATTGGTGCTTCCTGTAAAAGACCATTTAATTTCAGCAGCTCTCTCTCCTGCATAGTAACAGTAAGCAACAGGAAGCCACCAGTGAAGAGCGTAATCTCTCTAATAACACACACACACAAACGCACACAATTTATGGAGTCCAATTCAAAACCCCAAAACCAACCCTAATCCTAACCCCTAACCCTAATTATAATCCTAACCCAAAGCCTAAAATAGCCTTTTTCATTGTGGGGACTGGCAAAATGTCCCCACTTGTCTGAATTTTCCTTGTTTTACTATCCTTGTGAGAACTTCTGGTCCCCACAAGGATAGTAAAGACACACACACACACACACACACACACACACACACACACACACACACACACAAAAAATACTGAGAGGTGGCAGTCCTTCGGTTTTCAACTCACTCTCTAGATAAATCCAATCTCTTTTGCCTAATGAGGGAAACCTCTAATAATAGAGGGCAAGGGAGTCCTTGAGTTTCCTCTGAGAACATGTCAACACTGTCTGGTAGTTGGACTCTGCTGCTGCTGCTGGTCTGATTCTACTACTTGAGTTTCCTCTGAGAACATGTCAACACTGTCTGGTAGTTGGACTCTGCTGCTGCTGCTGGTCTGATTCTAGTACTTGAGTTTCCTCTGAGAACATGTCAACACTGTCTGGTAGTTGGAAGTCTAATGTAAACTCTCTGAAAGCAGAAGAATAGAACTCATCAAGAATAGAACAAACATTGCTGAGTCTACGTGTGCTTGTCTGCTGCTGGTCTGAAGTCTCATGCTACTACTTGTCTTTGTCTAGAGATCCATTTAAGGTCAACATGTACAATACCTTCTGTCAAATATACTGACAGTTTGTTAACATGCTGGAAACATAGAATGAGAGCGGACTCAAACGCGCGTCAGCCCAACTGGAACAAAAAACGGGAATCAGGTGCTCAAATGAGGGACTTGATAATCCCCAAAAGCTCCAGGAAACATACTCTGACTCTGCTGACGGTCATGACTATTCCACTTTTGGGAAGTCAGTAACTGTTATGATGTTTGGTACTGAATGATGAATAGTAGACTGTAGCATCCCTTGTCTTCTTCCTCTACAGTACCTGGAACAGTTGGCCACCTGGATGGTGGGGCCCTTGCAGTTGGAGCCTCCACACTGAGGGACTGGACTGTTACAAGAGCGTGAGCGACACGCGCAACTGGTGCTGGCTCCCTCCCTGTCGTCATGGTTACAGGGTTGCCATGGCGCCCAGGGGCTGAAGCCACCGTCCTGGGTCAGGTTCCTTACCTGTGAGCGGGCAGGAGTTCAGCATCAGAAGGGACCAATCAGAGATTGGGTCAGAATGGTGGCTAATGGGGAAAAGTGGTAGGACAAAGGGGAAGGGTAGGAGAGAGGGGAAAGTGGTAGGAGAGAGTGGAAGGTGGTAGGAGAGAGGGGAAGGTGGTAGGAGAGAGGGGAAAGTGGTAGGATAGAGGGGAAGGTGGTAGGACAAAGGGGAAGGTGGTAGAAGAGAGGGGAAGGTGGTAGGAGAGAGGGGAAGGTGGTAGGAGAGAGGGGAAAGTGGTAGGATAGAGGGGAAGGTGGTAGGACAAAGGGGAAGGTGGTAGAAGAGAGGGGAAGGTGGTAGGAGAGAGGGGAAAGTGGTAGGATAGAGGGGAAGGTGGTAGGAGAGAGGGGAAGGTGGTAGGAGAGAGGGGAAGGTGGTAGGAGAGAGGGGAAGGTGTGTGGGGAAAGTAAATTAATGTGTGTGTGTGTGTGTGTGTGTGTGTGTGTGTGTTTGTTTGTTTGTTTGTTTGTTTGTTTGTTTGTTTTCCAACATTATCAGGACACACTAACATTTTACCTGAATGCTATTTTAAGCTTAAAGGTTAGATTCAGGCTTTTGGTGTTATGGTTAGGTTTAGGTTTAAGGGTTTGGTATAAGGTTAGGGTTAGGGGTTTTTGGGGTTAAGGTTGGTAGTAGGGTTAGGTTTAGGGGTTAGGGAAAATAGGATTTTTAATGGTCAAACATTTTTACACTCTAAAAAGTTCTGATATTTCATGAAAACAAAATGTGTGTGTGTGTTACATATGAGGTGTGTATGTTACATATGATATGAGGTGTGTATGTTATATATGAGGTGTGTGTGTGATAGATATGAGGTGTGTGTGTATGTTACATATGATATGAGGTGTGTGTGTTACATATGATATGAGGTGTGTGTGTTACATATGAGGTGTGTGTGTTACATACAGTATGAGGTGTGTGTGTTAGATATGAGGTGTGTGTGTGTTACATACAGTATGAGGTGTGTGTGTTAGATATGAGGTGTGTGTGTGTTACATATGATATGAGGTGTGTGTGTGTGACCCTTACCGGGCACTCAGTGATATTCTGGCTCCACTGGCTCATGTTGGAACTGTCCTCGATGGTGGTGCAGCGCTTCTGCTTACGGTCCCAGCCACAGTAGGGGTCTCGGGCGTCCAGGCAGTGCCTGTAGGACCCCAGGGCACAAAGACAGCAGTCAGTGGAGAGGGACAGCACTAGAAAAAACACCTCACACCTCAACTCACTCAACAATATGTTAGCGTAAAGCTAGGAAAACAGCTCCCAATAGAACTCATACAGTATCAGACTGGTGCTAGTTGAGGTGTTGACACATCAAGAAGGACATACTCTGACATATGCTCCACAGTAAGGCACCGTGCCATACAGCACGATTCACTGCAGCTAAGTGTGTGTATGCTCCAGAAAAAACACAAGCTGATTTCAGTCATTAAATCCAGGATTGTTAATGAAAAAAAGTTGTCAGAGACTCCGGGAAGGGAACCCCCTAGCTTAGGAATGCTGTTTGACAACGTGTTTGTGAAAAGGCACAGGTCAGGGCAGCCCATAGAAATAGAAATTGGTACAGGACTCTAGTGTTTACCAAGTAGTAGAAGTAGTAGAAGAAGAACGTGGACTACTTCAAAATGGAGATGGCCTCAATTGGTGCTGCCCGTGCTCTCACAGACGCCATAATGGGACAGATACAACTCTGTCTGACAGGCACAGGTGAGGACAGCCTCTCTACCGTAGGACCCTGTGTGACAGGCACAGGTGAGGACAGCCTCTTTACCGTAGGACCCTGTGTGACAGGCACAGGTGAGGACAGCCTCTCTACCATAAGACTGTCTGACAGGCACAGGTGAGGACAGCCTCTCTACCGTAGGACCCTGTCTGACAGGCACAGGTGAGGACAGCCTTTTAACCGTAGGACCCTGTGTGACAGGCACAGGTGAGGACAGACTTTTTACCGTAGGACCCTGTCTGACAGGCACAGGTGAGGACAGCCTTTTTACTGTAGGACCCTGTGTGACAGGCACAGGTGAGGACAGCCTCTCTACCGTAGGACCCTGTGTGACAGGCACAGGTCAGGGCAGCCTCTTTACCGTAGGACCCTGTGTGACAGGCACAGGTGAGGACAGCCTTTTTACCGTAGGACCCTGTGTGACAGGCACAGGTTAGGGCAGCCTCTTTATGTAGGACTCTGTGAGGGGTCCTTCTCTTCCTGGTTGTTTATGTGGCTCCATGAGGCCCAGATGGAGCAGAGAAAACAGGTCCTGTTGACCCAGAGCACTCAGTAGGCTGATGTACAGAGCAAGAGGCCAGTGTGTGTGTGTCTGCCTTGAATTATGGAGCGGAAGAGATAGTGTGTCAACATTGTGGAAGCGTTTCACGGTAAAGTCTAGTGTGACTTTTCTTATGACCTATGTAGTGCTTATGAAGACTTTGTGAACGCTCTATAAAGCCTTTTATAGATTGTTTGATTATTTGCTGTCTTTCTATCTCCTGTTCCCTTGTATCTGTGCAAGACAACGGGTCAGTCCCAAATACCACCCTATTCCCTATATATTACACTACTACCAATGGGCCCTCGTCAAAAGTAGTGCACTACATAGGGAATAGGGTGCCATTTGGGACTAAGCCATCTACAATCTGACGAATGGAATATAACTGCACTAACACCAGCCTACCTAGGACTTATTGGTATTCTGTATAGGGAGCGCGACCAACAAAACACTCCCCTGCAATAAACAGTTGACAGATCAGTTCCTGATAATCAGCAGTAATATCAGTTTAGCAGGCAGCGGGGGAGAGACTATCTAACAACCACTGTGTTGATCACCCTGCTGACGGGCTGGCGGCTACAGACTACAGTAAATAATGGTTGTCTAAGAGGGATGGGAAGGGGTATGGTCATTGTGTGTGTGTGTGTGTGTGTGTGTGTGTGTGTGTGTGTGTGTGTGTGTGTGTGTGTGTGTGTGTGTGTGTGTGTGTGTGTGTGTGTGTGCGCGTGTGTGTGTGTGTGTGTGTGTGAGAGAGAGAGAGAGAGAGAGGTTGGGAGTATAAACGTTTCACTGTGAGACCTGAGTCAGAACAGGGATGGGTTAGTTTGGGCTTCCAGTCCAGTGAAGGCTCTTTTCTCCAGGTTCAGAGAGCCTCTCTCTACAGCAACAATACATTGCTAAGCAGTGGGGGGGTTAACAAGCCCCCCCCAGACCCCCTAACTGTCCCTCAAACCCTCGCCTCATCTCCCACTGAGTGACCCCACTCTGGAAACAGTTTATCACACGACAGCCCCCAGTCTACCAGACAAGGTGTCACTGTGACCCCACTCTGGAAACAGTTTATCACACGACAGCCCCCAGTCTACCAGACAAGGTCTCACTCTGGGGGTACACAAGAGAGGGATGGAGAGAAGGAAGGTGAGAGGAGAGGAAAGGAAAGGAGGGAGAAAGAGATGATGTGACAGGAGAGGGGATAGTATAAAGCTGCACCAGTAATAAATATCACCATATATCTAAAGTAATCAATATGTACATCTATCAATCACCAGTAATCAACATCTCCCTCTATCAATCACCAGTAATCAACATCTCCATCTATCGATCACCAGTAATCAACATCTCCATCTATCAATCACCAGTAATCAACATCTCCATCTATCAATCACCAGTAATCAACATCTCCATCTATCAATCACCAGTAATCAACATCTCCATCTATCGATCACCAGCAATCAACATCTCCATCTATCGATCACCAGTAATCAACATCTCCATCTATCGATCACCAGCAATCAACATCTCCATCTATCAATCACCAGTAATCAACATCTCCATCTATCGATCACCAGTAATCAACATCTCCATCTATCAATCACCAGTAATCAACATCTCCATCTATCGATCACCAGCAATCAACATCTCCATCTATCAATCACCAGCAATCAACATCTCCATCTATCGATCACCAGTAATCAACATCTCCATCTATCAATCACCAGTAATCAACATCTCCATCTATCGATCACCAGCAATCAACATCTCCATCTATCAATCACCAGTAATCAATATCTCCATCTATCAATCACCAGTAATCAACATCTCCATCTATCGATCACCAGCAATCAACATCTCCATCTATCAATCACCAGTAATCAACATCTCCATCTATCAATCACCAGTAATCAACATCTCCATCTATCAATCACCAGTAATCAATATGTACATCTATCAATCACCAGCAATCAACATCTCCATCTATCGATCACCAGTAATCAATATCTCAATATTTCCCTAGATAAAGCCATCCAATGGACTGTCTGTCTGCCTTACATTATGGAACGGAAGAGATAGTGTGTCAACATTGTGGAAGCGTTTCACGGTAAAGTCTAGTAAGCCATCTACAATCTGATGAATGGAATATAACTGCACTAACACCAGCCTACCTAGGACTTATTGGTATTCTGTATAGGGAGCGCGACCAACAAAACACTCCCCTGCAATAAACAGTTGACAGATCAGTTCCTGATAATCAGCAGTAATATCAGTTTAGCAGGCAGCGGGGGAGAGACTATCTAACAACCACTGTGTTGATCACCCTGCTGACGGGCTGGCGGCTACAGACTACAGTAAATAATGGTTGTCTAAGAGGGATGGGCAGGGGTGTGGTCATTGTGTGTGTGTGTGTGTTACACAAATTATTATGTGTGTGTGTGTGTGTGTGTGTGTGTGTGTGTGTGTGTGTGTGTGTGTGTGTGTGTGTGTGTGTGCGTGCTGTTGTGTTTGTGTATTTATCCTGGGAGGAAAACCCCAATAAAGCCCCTACATTATTGTAGAAAACTTCCCACCCAACCCCAGCCTCTAGTCCTCTTCCCCCCAATCCCAGCCTCCACTCCACTCCACTCCACCCCCCCAACCCCCACTCCTCTTCCCCCCAACCCCGGGCTCCTCTTCCCCCCAACCCCAGCCTCTACTCCTCTTCCCCCCAACCCCAGCCTCTACCCCTTTTCCCACCAATCCCAGCCTCTACTCCTCTTCCCCCCAGCCTCTACCCATATTCCCACCAATCCCAGCCTCTACCTCTTTCTCCCCAACCCCAGCCTCTACCCCTTTTCCCCCCAACCCCAGCCTCTATCCCTTTTCCCACCAATCCCAGCCTCTACCTCTTTCCCCCCAACCCCGGGCTCCTCTTCCCCCCAACCCCGGGCTCCTCTTCCCCCTAACCCCAGCCTCTACTCCTCTTCCCCCCAACCCCAGCCTCTACTCTTCTTCCCCCCAACCCCAGTCTCTACCCCTTTCCCACCAATCCCAGCCTCTACCTCTTTCCCCCAACCCCAGCCTCTACTCCTCTTCTCCCCAACCCCAGCCTCTATCCCTTTTCCCACCAATCCCAGCCTCTACCTCTTTCCCCCAACCCAAGCCTCCACCCCTTTTCCCACCAATCCCAGCCTCTATCTCTTTCCCCCCAACCCCAGCCACTACTCCTCTTCCCCCCAACCCCAGCCTCTACCCCTCTTTCCCCCAACCCCAACCTCTACCCCTTTTCCCACCAATCCCAGTCTCTACCTCTTTCCCCCCAAACCCTGCCTCCATCGCGCTTCACCCCAGTTAACCACTTCCTAATTCTACTCTCCTCACAGTTAACCCCTTCCTCATTCTACTCTCCTCACAGTTAACCACTTCCTCATTCTACTCTCCTCACAGTTAACCCCTTCCTCATTCTACTCTCCTCACAGTTAACCACTTCCTCATTCTACTCTCCTCACAGTTAACCGCTTCCCCATTCTACTCTCCTCACAGTTCTGCTATGGAGAAGATAACCAAGGAGCTCTTTGAGATATTAAGAGGCTAACACACTAGCTAAACCCACTTGGCCAATAACTACCATAGATGATAGGATTATAGCTACTACACTAAGCAAGCTGCTAGTAAGAGAGGGCTCTCCTCCATTATGCATGTAATACAATATTTCCCTGTGTGGCTGCAAGTCAAACGCTGGTCTGTAGAGCCGAAATGTCTCCACATACAGTCCGTAACCCTGGTCTGTAGAGCCAAAATGTCTCCACATGCAGTCCGTAACCCTGGTCTGTAGAGCCAAAATGTCTCCACACGCAGTCGGTAACCCTGGTCTGTAGAGCCTAAATGTCTCCACACGCAGTCGGTAACCCTGGTCTGTAGAGCCAAAATGTCTCCACACGCAGTCCGTAACCCTGGTCTGTAGAGCCTAAATGTCTCCATACGCAGCTCGTAACTATGGTCTGTAGAGCCGAAATGTCTCCATACGCAGCTCGTAACGCTGGTCTGTAGAGCCTAAATGTCGCCACACGCAGATGCCATTCAGAACACAGAGTATAATGAGAGAAAACGTAACCTGGGGGCACACTGGGGTTTATGGGGTTGTGACTGGTTAGGCTAGGTAGTTCCTGACATGGGTTTGGAAGGGAGTGGCTAGGCTAGGTAGTTCCTGACATGGGGTTGGAAGGGAGTGGCTAGGCTAGGTAGTTCCTGACATGGGGTTGGAAGGGAGTGGCTAGGCTAGGTAGTTCCTGACATGGGGTTGGAAGGGAGTGGCTAGGCTAGGTAGTTCCTGACATGGGGTTGGAAGGGAGTGGCTAGGCTAGGTAATTCCTGACATGGGGTTGGAAGGGAGTGGCTAGGCTAGGTAGGTCCTGACATGGGGTTGGAAGGGAGTGGCTAGGCTAGGTAGTTCCTGACATGGGGTTGGAAGGGAGTGGCTAGGCTAGGTAGTTCCTGACATGCGGTTGGAAGGGAGTGGCTAGGCTAGGTAGTTCCTGACATGGGGTTGGAAGGGAGTGGCTAGGCTAGGTAGTTCCTGACATGGGGTTGGAAGGGAGTGGCTAGGCTAGGTGATTCCTGACATGGGGTTGGAAGGGAGTGGCTAGGCTAGGTAGTTCCTGACATGGGGTTGGAAGGGAGTGGCTAGGCTAGGTAGTTCCTGACATGGGGTTGGAAGGGAGTGGCTAGGCTAGGTGGTTCCTGACATGGGGTTGGAAGGGAATGGCTAGGTGATTCCTGACATGGGGTTGGAAGGGAGTGGCTAGGCTAGGTGGTTCCTGACATGGGGTTGGAAGGGAGTGGCTAAGGGGATGATTAGGTGGCCATGAGGGCCAGATTGTATATTTTAGCCAGGACACCGGGGTTAACAACCCAACTCTTATGATAAGTGCCATGGGATCTTTAATGACTACAGAGAATCAGGACACCCGTTTAACATCCCATCTGAAAAACGTCACCCTACACATGGCAATGTCCCCAATCACTGCCCTGGGGCACTGGGATCTTCGCTTCAGAGACATGGGATACAGGGTGGTATGCCGATGGTTATTACACAGTTAATACACAGGATGATATGTAAAATATGTAGTAAAAGCTAGGGGTAGGACACATGCAATCACCATGACAACTACTTAATCTATTGTAGTAATGGGATGCCTTTCACATTAACATCCATCTATGTCCAGTCAGTTAGGGAGGTGGTCAGTTCACTATCTTTCCAACAATGACAACCCTCTCTCCCTCTCTCTTTTTCCCTGACTGTATGTATTTCCTGTTCCCCTCCTCCCTCCTCCCCTCTGACAGGTGAGAGTGATGGATCGCACAGAAAACCTCTGCTGGCACTGCAACACCATCCCAGACTGCCATTGTACTGGCTCCAGTCTGCAGCCAGAACCAGAGGAAATTAGTTTTTTCCCCACTAGCACCGGGAGAGGCAGAGGGCAGTGTTCACAAGGAGCTAGCAGGGGTTCATCCAACGGGAGAGGTCAAATGTAATTACAGGAAGCCTTCGCTGGATTGGTTACTTACAGATGTGGCCAAATGTTGACACATCGCACTTTACAAAAGGAGTGCAACTGAGTAGAATGAGCTGTTTTTTATTTTCAAAACTTGTTCAATTGCTATTTTCACCCTGCAGGCACCTGCAACTTACCACAGGTGAGATAAATTACACAGTAAATGAGAATCATTGCCTCCAACCAAGTTAATTAGAATTTTGAATAATTTAGTCTAGGCCAATCATTTTTTTTTCAATTTCAGTTAGAATCTCCCCCCCCCCAAAAAAAGAAATTATTTGAGAAGAAAAGGTGAGTCATGCAAGGGTGCCAATATATCATGCAAGGGTGCCAATATATCATGCATTGGTGCCAATATATCATGCATTGGTGCCAATATATCATGCATTGGTGCCAATATATCATGCATTGGTGCCAATATATCATGCATTGGTGCCAATATATCATGCATTGGTGCCAATATATCATGCATTGGTGCCAATATATCATGCATTGGTGCCAATATATCATGCATTGGTGCCAATATATCTGACTGCATCTGTACAGTATAAACAGGGGGTAATGACATGGCAGATTAAGTATGGTGTTATTCATGAGTGAATGAATAAATGCGCCAGGCTAAATGGCATATATTATAAATGAATGTACATATTAAATAATGATATGCTAATATGTATTAAACCCCATATATCAGTAGTCATAACACTGTGTATGTATGGTGAGGTGTCATGGCATTGGCTGTTAGAGGTGGACAGGATGTGGAACCTATGGAAGCTACAGGAGTGTAAGAAACCTTATATATCAGTAGTCATTATAGTCATAACACCACCATTCTTCATACTGTACAGTAAGGTGTGATATCATTATAGTGATAACACCACCATTCTTCATACTGTACAGTAAGGTGTGATATCATTATAGTCATAACACCACCATTCTTCATACTGTACAGTAAGGTGTGATATCATTATAGTGATAACACCACCATTCTTCATACTGTACAGTAAGGTGTGATATCATTATAGTGATAACACCACCATTCTTCATACTGTACAGTAAGGTGTGATATCATTGGGTGTCTGAGGTCCTATGGAAGCTACGGAGGGCTGTGGGGTGTAGAAGACCTCATATATCAGTAGTCATAACAGTAATAATGCCACCATTCCTGCACGTGACTACTTCCTGTCTGGATCAGTCAGACCCTGCTAGGCTGCAGGCCCAGAAGGCATCCCCAGCCGCGCCCTCAAAGCATGCGCAGACCAGCTGGCTGGTGTGTTTACGGACATATTCAATCAATCCCTATCCCAGTCTGCTGTTCCCACATGCTTCAAGAGGGCCACCATTGTTCCTGTTCCCAAGAAAGCTAAGGTAACTGAGCTAAACGACTACCGCCCCGTAGCACTCACTTCCGTCATCATGAAGTGCTTTGAGAGACTAGTCAAGGACCATATCACCTCCACCCTACCTGACACCCTAGACCCACTCCAATTTGCTTACCGCCCAAATAGGTCCACAGACGATGCAATCTCAACCACACTGCACACTGCCCTAACCCATCTGGACAAGAGGAATACCTATGTGAGAATGCTGTTCATCGACTACAGCTCGGCATTAACACCATAGTGCCCTCCAAGCTCGTCATCAAGCTCGAGACCCTGGGTCTTGACCCCGCCCTGTGCAACTGGGTACTGGACTTCCTGACAGGCCGCCCCCAGGTGGTGAGGGTAGGCAACAACATTTCCACCCCGCTGATCCTCAACACTGGGGCCCCACAAGGGTGCGTTCTGAGCCCTCTCCTGTACTCCCTGTTCACCCACGACTGCGTGGCCACGCACGCCTCCAACTCAATCATCAAATTTGCGGACGACACAACAGTGGTAGGCTTGATTACCAACAACGCCGAGACGGCCTACAGGGAGGAGGTGGGGGCCCTCGGAGTGTGGTGTCAGGAAAATAACCTCACACTCAACGTCAACAAAACTAAGGAGATGATTGTGGACTTCAGGAAACAGCAGAGGGAACACCCCCCTATCCACATCGATGGAACAGTAGTGGAGAGGGTAGTAAGTTTTAAGTTCCTCGGCGTACACATCACAGACAAACTGAATTGGTCCACCCACACAGACAGCATCGTGAAGAAGGCGCAGCAGCGCCTCTTCAACCTCAGGAGGCTGAAGAAATTCGGCTTGTCACCAAAAGCACTCACAAACTTCTACAGATGCACAATCAAGAGCATCCTGTCGGGCTGTATCAACGCCTGGTACGGCAACTGCTTCGCCCACAACCGTAAGGCTCTCCAGAGGGTAGTGAGGTCTGCACAACGCATCACCGGGGGCAAACTACCTGCCCTCCAGGACACCTACACCACCCGATGTCACAGGAAGGCCATAAAGATCATCAAGGACAACAACCACCCGAGCCACTGCCTGTTCACCCCGCTATCATCCAGAAGGCGAGGTCAGTACAGGTGCATCAAAGCTGGGACCGAGAGACTGAAAAACAGCTTCTATCTCAAGGCCATCAGACTGTTAAACAGCCACCACTAACATTGACTGGCTGCTGCCAACACACTGACTCAACTCCAGCCACTTTAATAATGGGAATTGATGGGAAATGATGTAAAATATATCACTAGCCACTTTAAACAATGCTACCTAATATAATGTTTGCATACCCTACATTATTCATCTCATATGTATATGTATATACTGTACTCTATATCATCTACTGCATCTTTATGTAATACATGTATCACTAGCCACATTAACTATGCCACTTTGTTTACATACTCATCTCATATGTATATACTGCACTCAATACCATCTACTGTATCTTGCCTATGCCGCTCTGTACCATCACTCATTCATATATCTTTATGTACATATTCTTTATCCCCTTACACTTGTGTCTATAAGGTAGTAGTTTTGGAATTGTTAGCTAGATTACTTGTTGGTTATTACTGCATTGTCGGAACTAGAAGCACAAGCATTTCGCTACACTCGCATTAACATCTGCTAACCATGTGTATGTGACAAATACAATTTGATTTGATTTGACAGAACATTTGGCTTCTTCCCAATTAACTGTCACTAAGATGATTAGCTTCAGGTAGAATACTGATACAATATTATTGTTATCTTCTGGACTTTGCCCTCACCAGTAGATACATCCACTTTCCAGAACAAGAAGTGTACAGGAAGTAGTTTATAAACAAAGACACTTCGTAAACATTGCAAAGGCAGGTTTGATTGAACTGCAGCCGTATAAGTGGTGGGGCATTGAAGAGGGTGTGTGGGAGTGGTCTTCTTACCGTTCAGTTTTGTAGCTGGAGCATCTTTCCAGTGGGATCTTCAGCACCCTGTCGCTAAGCCCCACAAACAACGACCTATCACTGTGGAGGATTTGAAGGCTCTTGATTGGCTCGCTTTCGCCCTCGGGGAGGAGCCTCATCTCTTCCAGGTAACACCCCCGCATGCTCTTATTGGTCGTGGAGAGGGCCTTCAGGATGGTGCCGTATTCTTATTGGACAAACAGACAAAATGAGACATCTAGCTTCCGTTTCCCTCCCTCCCTCCCTCCCTCCCTCCCTCCCTCCCTCCCTCCTCCCTCCTCCCTCCTCCCTCCTCCCTCCCTCCCCTCCCTCCCTCCCTCCCTCCCTCCCGCGCTGCCTGCCTCTCCCTCCCTCCCTCCCTCCCTCCTTCCTGTTCACTCACCAGTGCCGATGTACATGACGTGGTAGAGGGTGTCTCGGCCCTGCACGATGTCCACCACCAGCTTTGAGAAGCGGATGTTGTCCTGGTACAGGAGGGGGTCGGTGGAGACCGGCTGCACCACGTCAGACATGAGGAAGAGACGCTGGGCGTCCTGCAGGCTGCGCTCCGTCTGGTTCTCCCCTGGACCTCGCTCCTCCAGGGTATCACACTGAGGGGGCAGACAGGGGGAAGGACAACTTTTTGATTAGTTTTTTCCCCAAATGTTTTTCCTAAATTATACTAATTTATTTTGCAATAAACCAGAGATCACAAGGTGGAGCCTAGGAGCTTGATGAATGGCTCATTTGAGTCATTGACCAGTGGAATCAGGTTTGATGAAAGGCTCATTTGAGTCATTGACTAGTGGAATCAGGTGTGATGAAAGGCTCTTTTGAGTCAATGATTAGTGGAATCAGGTTTGATGAAAGGCTCATTTGAGTCATCGACTAGTGGAATCAGGTGTGATGAAAGGCTCATTTGAGTCATTGACTAGTGGAATTAGGTGTGCTAGTTCAGACATACGTGAAACATCTTGGTCCCTGAGTAGAGGGCTGGGAAACAGTGAAAGAAGGAATCTAGTAGAAGACCAGACAGTAGACTTTGCATCGTCCCCTACCTGGAAGTTGGGGATGGGGTTGGGGGTGGAGAGCCAGCTTGTACGAGGGTTCTCCTGGTAACGGAACGGTCCGTTGAAAGCCTGGGTGATGGCGCTGAGGTTGAAAGCACACACAGCCGACGCAGAGATGCTGTTCCTGTTAGGAAGAGAGGGACATAAAGACGTCAGGAAACCGTGACTCAGAGGCCATGGCAGTGAACCAATCGATATGGTTTTTAACGGTGAGCGAGCGTTGTGCCCTTTCCTTTTCAATGAGGATCAAATGTTTTGGTTGCACCTCGACTCGCGTTGGTTGAGCGCCGTCCAATTTTTTTCAATCCAATCCACCAAATGTATCTATAAAGCCCTTTGTACGGACATCAGCAGGAAAAATACAGCAGCCTATTTGAGACAGGAAACCACTGTTCATAAAGAACTGAATTGATGCGTAAGACCTACTTATGTTCTTAGTTCAAAAGAGAGCTTAATGACGTCTACAGTATACAGAGACATTTATCTATCAATTATAATACTTATCACTATGAATATAAGGTACAATATGGCACATAATTGGATAATAATTGGATAATGACGGGATAATGACAGGATAATGATTTTTGATGATCTCCCAGTGCTGGCACAGACTTGTCTTTCTTTCCTATAGACCTGTGCTCCCATCTCATCTTAAACAATCCTCACAGTCATTGAAACCTCTCAGCTGCAACACAGACAAAGGTATTCACTGGTTAAAGGAGGGAGGGTAGAAAAGGGTAAGTAGAAAAGGACTACGAAAAGGAACTGCAACCGAAACACAAGGCAAAACTCATAGTAATAGAATCTACAGAACATTCAAGTCAATGATGTCATAATGGGTGGACTGGCAGCCATTGCGAGTGCACCGGTGTAACAGTCAAATTGCCAGGGTCAGAGGTTCCAAGCCCTTTCTATAGATTCTATTTATATGGTAAAAACCCTCCGAATCGGAGAAGAACCAGGCGCAGATCAAGACACACCACGTCTTCATCACTAAGGTCTTTCAGAGTTGTTCCTGTTATCCCTGGAGGATACCTGAGATCACTATCGTTTCAATGCCTTGCAGCCTGTCTTTTGTCTGTGCGACTGGGATAAGATGTCTTTCTCAATACCTCAGAGTTTACAAGCCTTTCAGCTCTGCCCTGGGTGAGTCCAAAATGGACCTCAGACAGAAGAGTGCTTGTGCCAGTAATATGGGCCCAAATTGATGCTACCGCTCTCTCTCAATAGGACCATTAGTACAGGTATGAAAGGAACCACTGAGGTACTGTACTGAATCAGACTGTACTGTATCAGACTGTACTGTATCTGACTGTACTGTATCTGACTGTACTGTAGCTGACTGTACTGTAGCAGACTGTACTGTATCTGCATGTACTCTATCTGACTGTACTGTAGCAGGCTGTACTGTAGCTGACTGTACTGTAGCTGAATATACTGTAGCTGAATGTACTGTATCTGACTGTACTGTAGCTGACTGTACTGTAGCTGAATGTACTGTATCTGACTGTACTTTAGCTGACTGTACTGTATCTGACTGTACTGTAGCAGACTGTACTGTATCTGACTGTACTATAGCTGGCTGTATCTGACTGTACTGTAGCTGACTGTACTGTAGCTGACTGTACTGTAGCAGACAGTCCTGTATTAGACTGTACTGTAGCTGACTGTACTGTAGCTGACTGTACTGTATCAGACAGTCCTGTATCAGACTGTACCGTAGCAGACTGTACTGTATCTGACTGTACTGTAGCTGACTGTACTGTATCTGACTGTACCGTAGCAGACTACTGTATCTGACTGTACTGTAGCTGACTGTACAGTAGCAGACAGTCCTGTATCAGACTGTACTGTAGCTGACTGTACTGTAGCTGACTGTACAGTAGCAGACAGTCCTGTATCAGACTGTACTGTAGCTGACTGTACGATAGCTGGCTGTACTGTGGCTGACTGTATTGCAGTGTGTAGGTTTACATCATGTTAATAACAGGGTCTAGGAGGAGAGGTAGATGGGTTAGAAGCCTACCACACTAATATAGTGTGTTATAACTACTGGCACTGAGTCTATTAGAGAGGGGTTCTGAACAGACCAATGATAAGGCACATGGGACTATAGACTGGCAGAGAGGGGTTCTGAACAGACCAATGATAAGGCACATGGGACTATAGACTGGCAGAAAGGGGATTCTGGGTGTTGGTTCTGAACAGACCAATGATAAGGCACATGGGACTATAGGCTGGCAGGGAGGAGCTTCTGGACAGGATATGATGCTTTGGGCTATGCATAGAGTAGGACCGGTCAGACAGACAGACAGACAGACAGACAGACAGACAGACAGACAGCAACCCAAAACCTGACAGGGTTAACTAACACAAATGGTTCCCCACAATCGATTTCCACAACCCTTTGAGTTTGAAAACTATTGAAGTGTTTCACAGTCACACAGAAATGTTCTTAACTGGTCATCCTCCAACACCGTTCTTCCTGGCGGACTAAAGCGTCTCTCCCAGACAAGGTTCTGCTCTGTCACTAAGCCAAGGGCACCAACACAGACAGAGACGGGAGAAGAAAAGACTTGAGAAGTGATTTTCACTTCCCTCCTCTCAGCATTTGTCCAAACAGCTTGAAATGTGTAATATGCTTCTTAGCATCTGTAAAACCTTCAGCCTCAACAGGATGCTGTTAGGGCAATGTGTAAATATATTGACTAAAACAAAGTAGGACTGGATAGATGGAGAATAAAGGTGTGTGTAAGTGAGCTTGTGCGTCTGTTGTGTGTGTGTGTGTGTGTGTGTGTGTGTGTGTGTGTGTGTGTGCGTGTGTCACTCACACGTTGGTGGTGAAGATACCGTAGATGAGGTCCTGTTCGGGCAGATAGAAGGTGCTCTGCAGCTCGTTATAGTAGAAGGGGATCTCTCCTGACCGCGAGCAGTTCAACCGCGCCTTCATGAACGTAGTCCAAGTGTCCTCCAATAGGAAGCGACCGCCCACGTCGTTCTTACAGACCCGGGCGACCCGGGAGAACACGGTGCGACCGCAGTCATGTTCAACTGCGTTCTCTCTCAGGAAGAAATAGGTGAAGAGACCCACCTCGTAGACTGAGATAAAGTGAGGGTCTGGAGGAGAGAGGGAAGGAGGGAGGGGAGGAGGGGAAGAAGGAGAAGGGAGAAGGGGAGGGCGAGAGGGAGGGGAGAAGACAGGAATAGAGAAAGAGAGGGAGGCAAGGTGTAAGTTAGAGGAGGGGAAGAAGAAGAAGGGAGAAGGGGAGGACGAGAGGGAGGGGAGAAGACAGGAATAGAGAAAGAGAGGGAGGGAAGGTGTAAGTTAGACATGAGATATGGCATTTCAGCTCCAAACGGCTGATGCAGCAGCAGGAATGTGAGCAGTGATGTTCTTGGCATGGAATCAGTAGTTTTCTCTTCCTTACAATTTCCCATTACCATTAGGACTCATCCTCTAGGATTCCTTTCCTATTACCATTAGGACTCATCCTCTCGGATTCCTTTCACGTTACCATTAGGACTCATCCTCTAGGATTCCTTTCCCATTACCATTAGGACTCATCCTCTAGGATTCCTTTCACGTTACCATTAGGACTCATCCTCTAGGATTCCTTTCACGTTAGAACATAAGGAGTGCCTCTAGCCAGTTACAGTTGGCTGTTCAGTAATGTATTGGCATTGACATAGAATTGCTAGAATGCAAATACCCCATCAAGTCTATGTTCCCTGATGTGTGGACCGGCAGCCATATTGAATGTACCCATAACCAGGAAGCAAAGCAGGAAGTACAGTCATGATCCAATTGTAATTCTATTCCTACACTATTAGACAAAATAGTTCCAAAAGGGTTCTTCGGCTGTCCCTATAGGATAACCCTTTTTGGGTTCTATATCAAACCCAAAAGGGTTCTACCTGGAACCAAAATAGTTTTACCTGGAACCAAAAAGGGTTCTTCAAAGGGTTCTCTTTTTTTCAAAGAGTGTATGGTACACATGAGTGTTTACCGTTGAGCCATTTGGAGTTGTACTGGGCTGTTCGCAGCGGCGGCATGTTACCAAGGCTACGGTAGATGACGGGGTCACGACCCGAGAAGTCGATGACAGTGGCGGCGTAGAGTTCGCCCTTCTCTGTTACCATGGCAGTGGAGTTGTGACGCGGGTCGTAGGGGCATCTCGCCACCCCGTTCACCGTGTCCATCACCCGACTGATGTTTCCTATCTGGAAGAGGATGGAAGAAGGGTGAGGATAGAGGGTGTTTAGATAGAGGTATGTCCAGATGTCCATACTAGGATCCTAAACAGCAGGAACAGGCCACTCCATTCAGCTGCGGGATGATTTTTGTCAGAGCGGATGTCAGGGGCCCGGAACATAATTATTATAATTTTTACACTGTAAACAGACCACAACTAAGCCGAAAAATTAATTGTATTTGAAAATAACAATCCCTTCATACGTTGATTACATTGAGACACAATCATGTCTCCTCTTTTACTCGTGGGAATACTGGAGAACAGATTTGTTACGGTTTTGGCGCAGACACCTGCTATATAGTATGCATGGCCAAAACATTACTTAATTCTATACTGAACAAAAATAGAAACGCAACATGGAAAGTGTTGGTCCCATGTTTCATCTGCTGAAATAAAAGATCCCAGAAATGTCCAGAAATGTTCCATACTTATGTGGGGGACAATAAAAGGCCACTCTAAAATGTGCAGTTTTGTTACACAACACAATGCCACAGATGTCTCAAGTTTTGAGGGGGGTGCAATTGGCATGCTGACTGCAGGAATGTCCACCAGAGCTGTTGCCAGAGAAGTGAATGTTCATTTCTCTACCATAAGCCCACTCCAACGTCGTTTGGCAGCAGGTCCAACTGACCTTACAACCGCGAACCACGCCAGCCCTCATCCGGCTTCTTCGTCTGAGACCAGCCACCCGGACAGCGGATGACACTGTGGGTTTGCACAACCAAATAATTTCTGCACAAACTGCCAGAAATCGTCTCAGGGAAGCTGATCTGTGTTTTTGTCGTCTTGACCTGACTGCAGTTCGGCGTCGTAACCGACTTCAGTGGGCAAAGGCTCAACTAGGATAGCCACTGGCACGCTGGAGAAGTGTGCTCTTTACGGATGAATCCCGGATTCTACTGTACCGGCAGATGTCAGAAAGCGTGTCGTGGCGTCGTGTGGGTCAGTGGTTTGCTGTTCAACATCGTGAACAGAGTGCTCCATCCTGTCACTCCTCTCTCATCTCCCTCGCCTGTTACTCCTCTCTCATCTCCCTCTCCTGTTACTCCTCTCTCATCTCCCTCTCCTGTTACTCCTCTCTCATCTCCCTCTCCCTCTCCTGTTACTCCTCTCTCATCTACCTCTCCTGTTACTCCTCTCTCATCTCCCTCTCCTGTTACTCCTCTCTCATCTCCCTCTCCTGTTACTCCTCTTTCATCTCCCTCTCCTGTTACTCCTCTCTCTCATCCCCCCTCTCCTGTTACTCCTCTCTCATCCCCCCTCTCCTGTTACTTCTCTCTCATCCCCCCTCTCCTGTTACTCCTCTCTCATCTCCCTCTCCTGTTACTTCTCTCTCATCCCCCTCTCCTGTTACTCCTCTCTCATCTCCATCTCCTGTTACTCCTCTCTCATCTCCCTCTCCTGTTACTCCTCTCTCTCATCCCCCCTCTCCTGTTACTCCTCTCTCATCCCCCCTCTCCTGTTACTCCTCTCTCATCCCCGTCTCCTGTTACTCCTCTCTCATCTCCCTCTCCTGTTACTTCTCTCTCATCCCCCTCTCCTGTTACTCCTCTCTCATCTCCATCTCCTGTTACTCCTCTCTCATCTCCCTCTCCTGTTACTCCTCTCTCATC
Organism: Oncorhynchus clarkii lewisi; assembly: GCF_045791955.1. Classification (NCBI taxonomy): domain Eukaryota; kingdom Metazoa; phylum Chordata; class Actinopteri; order Salmoniformes; family Salmonidae; genus Oncorhynchus; species Oncorhynchus clarkii. The sequence goes on from NC_092153.1 coordinate 3,239,015, forward strand.
TCCCTCTCCTGGTACTCCTCTCTCTCATCCCCCCTCTCCTGTTACTCCTCTCTCATCTCCCTCTCCTGTTACTCCTCTCTCTCATCTCCCTCTCCTGTTACTCCTCTCTCACCCCCCTCTCCTATTACTGCTCTCTCATCTCCCTCTCCCTCTCCTGTTACTCCTCTCTCATCTCCCTCTTCCTCTCCTGTTACTCCTCTCTCTCATCTCCCTCTCCTGTTACTCCTCTCTCATCTCCCTCTCCTGTTATTCCTCTCTCACCCCCCTCTCCTGTTACTCCTCTCTCATCTCCCTCTCCCTCTCCTGTTACTCCTCTCTCTCATCTCCCTCTCCCTCTCCTGTTACTCCTCTCTCTCTCATCTCCCTCTCCTGTTACTCCTCTCTCTCATCTCCCTCTCCTGTTACTCCTCTCTCAACCCCCTCTCCTGTTACTTCTCTCTCATCTCCCTCTCCCTCTCCTGTTACTCCTCTCTCATCTCCCTCTCCTGTTACTCCTCTCTCATCTCCCTCTCCTTCTCCTGTTACTCCTCTATCTCATCTCCCTCTCCTGTTACTCTCTCACCCCCCTCTCCTGTTACTCCTCTCTCATCTCCTTCAACTCTATCTTTATCCTCCTCTCCCTCTCTCTCTCACCTGCCGGGTGGTGCAGACGGGGGTAAAGGCGTTGGTTCCACAGGTAAAGATCCGCCTCCCGGTGATGAGCAGGACCCGGATGTAGTTCTGACATTCATCCTGCGGGGACGGGAACACGGGAGGTCAAAGATGTCATAACACCACCATACAATAGTCTATTCATTTCTTCCTGTACAAGGTTAGTACAGCTTCTGGTACACTTCATTGAAGCTATCTAAATATCTCTGGTGAAGGCAGCCCCTTTAATGTAGAATTCTACCAGTCGTCTGTCTTTATCTAAATATCTCTGGTGAGGGCAGCCCCTTTAATGTAGAATTCTACCAGTCGTCTGTCTTTATCTATCTAAATATCTCTGGTAAGGGCAGCCCATTTAATGTAGAATTCTACCAGTCGTCTGTCTTTCTCTATCTAAATATCTCTGGTGAGGGCAGTCCCTTTAATGTAAAATTCTACCAGTCGTCTGTCTTTATCTAAATATCTCTGGTGAGGGCAGCCCCTTTAATGTAGAATTCTACCAGTCGTCTGTCTTTATCTAAATATCTCTGGCGAGGGCAGCCCCTTTAATGTAGAATTCTACCAGTCGTCTGTCTTTCTCTATCTAAATATCTCTGGTGAGGGCAGCCCCTTTAATGTAGAATTCTACCAGTGGTCTGTCTTTCTCTATCTAAATATCTCTGGTGAGGGCATCCCCTTTAATGTAGAATTCTACCAGTCGTCTGTCTTTCTCTAAATATCTCTGGTGAAGGCAGCCCCTTTAATGTAGAATTCTACCAGTCGTCTGTCTTTATCTAAATATCTCTGGTGAAGGCAGCCCCTTTAATGTAGAATTCTACCAGTCGTCTGCCTTTATCTAAATATCTCTGGTGAGGGCAGCCCCTTTAATGTAGAATTCTACCAGTCGTCTGCCTTTATCTAAATATCTCTGGTGAAGGCAGCCCCTTTAATGTAGAATTCTACCAGTCGTCTGTCTTTCTCTATCTAAATATCTCTGGTGAGGGCAGCCCCTTTAATGTAGAATTCTACCAGTCGTCTGTCTTTATCTAAATATCTCTGGTGAGGGCAGCCCCTTTAATGTAGAATTCTGCCAGTCGTCTGTCTTTATCTAAATATCTCTGGTGAGGGCAGCCCCTTTAATGTAGAATTCTACCAGTCGTCTGTCTTTATCTATCTAAATATCTCTGGTGAGGGCAGCCCCTTTAATGTAGAATTCTACCAGTCGTCTGTCTTTATCTAAATATCTCTGGTGAGGGCAGCCCCTTTAATGTAGAATTCTACCAGTCGTCTGCCTTTATCTAAATATCTCTGGTGAGGGCAGCCCCTTTAATGTAGAATTCTACCAGTCGTCTGCCTTTATCTAAATATCTCTGGTGAGGGCAGCCCCTTTAATGTAGAATTCTACCAGTCGTCTGTCTTTCTTTATCTAAATATCTCTGGTGAGGGCAGCCCCTTTAATGTAGAATTCTACCAGTCGTCTGTCTCTATCTAAATATCTCTGGTGAGGGCAGCCCCTTTAATGTAGAATTCTACCAGTCGTCTGTCTTTCTCTATCTAAATATCTCTGGTGAAGGCAGCCCCTTTAATGTAGAATTCTACCAGTCGTCTGTCTCTATCTAAATATCTCTGGTGAGGGCAGCCCCTTTAATGTAGAATTCTACCAGTGGTCTGTCTTTCTCTATCTAAAGTGTCCAGAACTGCCAGACAGCTATAATACCTCTGTCTTTCCTTTGCTCTGACAGGACCGCTTGGTGTCTTCATCTGGTCCCCATTCTACTGCCTAGAGAAGAAAATTACATTTAAAAAATGACATATAAACATGTGCACCATAACGTGGACAGAATGTGTAGATTGGATCCTTGCTAAATCAGATTTAGTATGGGATATGTACTGTATATACTACTACACATACACATACACAAAAAGTATGTGGACACCTTTTTTAATCAACACCCGTTGCTGACAGGTGTATAAAATTGAGCGCACAGTCATGCAATCTCCATAGACAAACATTGGCAGTAGAATGACCCATACTGACTTTCAACGTGGCACCATCATAGGATGCCACCTTTCCAACAAGTCAGTTCATCAAATTTCTGCCCTGCTAGAGCTGCCCCGGTCAAATGTAAGTGCTGTTATTGTGAAGTGGAACGTCTAGGAGCAACAATGGCTCAGCCGTGAAGTGGTAGGCCACACAAGCTTACAGAACGGGACCGCCGAGTGCTGAAGTGTGTTGTGCGTAAAAATACTCTGTCCTCGATTGCAGTCAATCACTCCAGTCTAATCACCATTGCTACTCCCCCAACTCAATCACTCAGTCTAATCACCATGGTTACTCCCCCAACTCAATCACTCCAGTCTAATCACCATGGTTACTCCCCCCAACTCAATCACTCCAGTCTAATCACCATGGCTACACCAATTGGATCTTGACCACAGGCCAAACAAAAACAAAAACACAAGTCATCCAGCTAACACAAAATGTTCTAACAACATTTGCACAAGGTTCCCCTATTTTGCATATAACTTTCCAAGGAATATTTTTTTGGGTTCAGTAAGGAAGCCTAGTGGTTAGAGCGTTGGCCTAGTAACCGAAAGGTCGAATCCCAGAGAAGACAAAGTAAAAAATCTGTCGTTCTTCCCCTGAACAAGGCAGTTAACCCACTGTTCCTAGGCCGTCATTGTAAATAACAATTTGTTCTTAACTGACTTGCCTGGTTAAATAAAGGTTAAATAAAGGTAAATAAAGGTTAAATAAAGGTAAATAAAGGTAAATAAAGGTTAAATAAAGGATAAATAAAGGTAAATAAAGGTAAATAAAGGTTAAATAAAGGTAAATAAAGGTTAAATAAAGGTTAAATAAAGGTTAAATAAAGGTTAAATAAAAGGTAAATAAAGGTAAATAAAGGTTAAATAAAGGTAAATAAAGGTTAAATAAAGGTAAATAAAGGTTAAATAAAGGTAAATAAAGGTTAAATAAAGGTAAATAAATAATCGGGCATAAGAATAGTAGTATAATTCAACTGTATTCTCTGTTCCTACAGTTTCATTGTGGTCCTGAGAGTGAAAAGCAGCACCTCATTTTGGGGGAAATGTTATCATAGTTCTGGGAAACTGTAAATCATGGTTTGTTTACACCATAAATATCAGTGTAAACAAACGTAGTAAATACAATTGTGTGCACATCTCAAGGCCCAAAATTGCCATCCAAGACTGCAATTTAATTTCACTAAAATAGCTGATAAATAAACTGGTATGTGTCCTACCATTACAATGCTGACCTGCTCTAACTATTTACCTGCAAAAACTATTTCCTATTTCCTATTAAACCGATATATCTCTCAGACCCTCAAACTTAAGGGGAGTCCTTACACTGACACAACTTACAGTATACTGTAGCATTTCACTGTGCTTTACTTTGGAGCCACTGAAACTGGCCTCAGCCTCGTGAGCGTTCACTGTGCTTTACTATGGAGCCACTGAAACTGGCCTCAGCCTCGTGAGCGTTCACTGTGCTTTACTATGGAGCCACTGAACCTGGCCTCAGCCTCGTGAACGTTCACTGTGCTTTACTATGGAGCCACTGAAACTGGCCTCAGCCTCGTGAATGTTCACTGTGCTTTACTATGGAACCACTGAAACTGGCCTCAGCCTCGTGAACGTTCACTGTGCTTTACTATGGAGCCACTGAAACTGGCCTCAGCCTCGTGAACGTTCACTGTGCTTTACTATGGAGCCACTGAAACTGGCCTCAGCCTCGTGAACGTTCACTGTGCTTTACTTTGGAGCCACTGAAACTGGCCTCAGCCTCGTGAACGTTCACTGTGCTTTACTATGGAGCCACTGAAACTGGCCTCAGTCTCGTGAACGTTCACTGTGCTTTACTATGGAGCCACTGAAACTGGCCTCAGCCTCGTGAACGTTCACTGTGCTTTACTATGGAGCCACTGAAACTGGCCTCAGCCTCGTGAGCGTTCACTGTGCTTTACTATGGAGCCACTGAAACTGGCCTCAGCCTCGTGAACGTTCACTGTGCTTTACTATGGAGCCACTGAAACTGGCCTCAGCCTCGTGAATGTTCACTGTGCTTTACTATGGAGCCACTGAAACTGGCCTCAGCCTCGTGAACGTTTACTGTGCTTTACTATGGAGCCACTGAAACTGGCCTCAGCCTCGTGAACGTTCACTGTGCTTTACTATGGAGCCACTGAAACTGGCCTCAGCCTCGTGAACGTTCACTGTGCTTTACTTTGGAGCCACTGAAACTGGCCTCAGCCTTGTGAACGTTCACTGTGCTTTACTATGGAGCCACTGAAACTGGCCTCAGCCTCGTAAACGTTCACTGTGCTTTACTATGGAGCCACTGAAACTGGCCTCAGTCTCGTGAACGTTCACTGTGCTTTACTATGGAGCCACTGAAACTGGCCTCAGCTTCGTAAACGTTCACTGTGCTTTACTATGGAGCCACTGAAACTGGCCTCAGTCTCGTGAACGTTCACTGTGCTTTACTATGGAGCCACTGAAACTGGCCTCAGCCTCGTAAACGTTCACTGTGCTTTACTATGGAGCCACTGAAACTGGCCTCAGCCTCGTGAGCGTTCACTGTGCTTTACTATGGAGCCACTGAAACTGGCCTCAGCCTCGTGAACGTTCACTGTGCTTTACTTTGGAGCCACTGAAACTGGCCTCAGCCTCGTGAACGTTCACTGCTAAACTCACTCCCACCAAGTCTTTCCCTCAGTCACCCCTGACAACAGAGCTCCCAAATCTACTTCTAAAGATCAGGGACAAAGCGTGAATGAATTACCAAACTGAAAACTCTTCCCTGTGTTTGCATAATGCCATTGTGGCCACTGGTGCAGTGGTCGATTAAGGAGTTGGTTCTCAGAGGTGTCATTCATGGTTCGCTTGCTCTGATAGGCCGACCAGGGCCTCCAAAGTCACACATGTCCCTCCCTCCCCCAGCCTGCTCCTTGTCCGTTCATTCAGTATAGCATTGATGAATGACATGAGACTCTTATTGAGACGGTCAGTGGGCTCATTGTTCAAGGACACTCCTTACGTACCTGGTTGTATACTGACTACACTCCTTAAATACCTGGATGTATACTGACTACACTCCTTACGTACCTGGATGTGTACTGACTACACTCCTTACGTACCTGGTTGTATACTGACTACACTCCTTAAATACCTGGATGTATACTGACTACACTCCTTATGTACCTGGATGTATACTGACTACACTCCTTAAGTACCTGGATCTATACTGACTACACTCCTTAAGTACCTGGATGTGTACTGACTACACTCCTTAAGTACCTAGATGTATACTGACTACACTCCTTAAGTACCTGGATGTGTACTGACTACACTCCTTATGTACCTGGATGTATACTGACTACACTCCTTACGTACCTGGATGTATACTGACTACACTCCTTACGTACCTGGATGTGTACTGACTACACTCCTTAAGTACCTAGATGTATACTGACTACACTCCTTACGTACCTGGATGTATACTGACTACACTCCTTAAGTACCTGGATGTATACTGACTACACTCCTTAAGTACCTGGATGTATACTGACTACACTCCTTAAGTACCTAGATGTGTACTGACTACACTCCTTAAGTACCTGGATGTATACTGACTACACTCCTTATGTACCTGGATGTATACTGACTACACTCCTTACGTACCTGGATGTATACTGACTACACTCCTTACGTACCTGGATGTGTACTGACTACACTCCTTAAGTACCTAGATGTATACTGACTACACTCCTTACGTACCTGGATGTATACTGACTACACTCCTTAAGTACCTGGATGTATACTGACTACACTCCTTAAGTACCTGGATGTATACTGACTACACTCCTTAAGTACCTAGATGTGTACTGACTACACTCCTTAAGTACCTGGATGTATACTGACTACACTCCTTAAGTACCTGGATGTATACTGACTACACTCCTTAAGTACCTAGATGTATACTGACTACACTCCTTAAGTACCTAGATGTATACTGACACCAAAGTTCAGTACTTTTTAATAGTGGTACAGATGTAGGATCTTAATTTGAACCAGTTTGCTACAGAAGGAAGAAAATCCTGCAGCAAGAGGAAATGTTACTTATTATGTGGATTATAATTAATGGTCATCTTTGTAGCATATTAGCGTTTTTCATCATGAATGTTGTTCTGGAGGCAGCGCTGCGGAGTGGTCACTCGCTAGCACAGACACAAATTCATAAAATCGGATTTTAAACCTAACGCTTTCAAAGTGGAAATTACAAACTTCCGAAGCCTTTTTAAACCTGAAATATACTACAAGTTCAAATTTCCTGCACAGCAGGAAAGTTCTCCTGAAAAAGGGTGATCAAATTAAGATCCTACATCTGTATATTGAAATTGTAAAACGACCTTGTAAGAAATGATCTATGTTATATGCAGTCATCCTTGAACTTCCAAATTAAATCATTGTACCTTGTATCCATGGATACAAATGGATCATAATTCGTAGAGAAAAAACACTACAATCATAACATTAAAGGAGAGAGGTTCTTTGTAATATTCACGGTATGTCCTTTAGTTGTATACTGATGAAAAGCAATTCATACAGTTAATGACATATCAAGGAGCCATTGTAAGAGATGGAATATATTTATAATATCCCTAAGACAGACAGCCAGACGGCCAGATGGACAGGAAGACATTAGTGCAGCACTGTGACATTTCCAAAACAGCTTATTCAGATTGATTTTAGGGAGACGTTTGATGGGTATTATCCCAAGAAAGCAATGACGTGGCCCTCAGGACAAATCTGACAGAAAGTTCATGACTGACATCAAATTGATCAGCCGTTTAGCAATGACAGGGTAGGGATCAGGGGAGGGAGAGGAAACAAGGGATAGAGAGAGCGAGACAGAGAGAAAGAGAGCGCGATAGACAGAGAGAGACAGAGAGAGACAGAGAGAGAGACAGAGAGCAAGACAGAGAGAAAGAGAGTGCGATAGACAGAGACAGAGAGCGAGAGAGAGACAGAGAGAGATAAACAGCCAGAGATTTATGTTTATTTATTTTCCCTTTTGTACTTTAACTATTTGCACATAATCTGAATTTGACATTTCTTTAGTATTTCTGTGAATGTAGAGTAAAGTTTACTGTAATTTTGTATTATTTATTTCACTTGCTTTGGCAATGTAAACATGTGTTTCCCATGCCAGTAAAGCCTCTTAAATTGAAATGGACAGAGAGCGAGTGGGCAGAGTAAAGATAGCTGGGTAGATCCCGTTCCTGTGTGATGTAACCCCTGGTAAACACCAATTTGGCCCAGTAAACCCTCAGTGTGTTGACATTCCTAACCCCCCCCCCCACACTAAGCTAAGGAACGGAGCCTACTGGCCAACAGTTACTCTGATGTGTCTGGTCTCTTCTACAATTTCAACAAACTATATGGTTGCCTAGCTACCATTTGGAAGAGTGAAAACAGCCCTAAGTAATGTGGTGTGTAATAACAGTGGGAGCATGGAGAGCTGTGAACGGCTTACCTGTAAGAGAGAAGCATTACTGAGACTCAGTCTGAAGAGGTGATTTCTGAAGATAGAGGAGAGAGAGTTCTAACCAACATCAGTAAAGAAACAAGCAAAAGTCTGTTGTGTTGGATGTGTGTGTACATGTAAAATAGGGGGTCTGTGTGTGGGTTGCACGTGTGTGTGTGTGTGTGTGTGTGTGTGTGTGTGTGTGTGTGTGTGTGTGTGTGTGTGTGTGTGTGTGTGTGTGTATCTCACCTAGCTCCCACAATCAGCTGGTTTCTGGTCAGGTCAAGGGTCAGCTGGGAAAAGTCCTTCACTCCGGGACGAGAGAATCCTGACATCCAGGGACTCAATGCTGAAAGGAGGAAGAGGAGGGAAGGAAGAAGAGAAGGATGAGGAGGTGAAACGAGTGTGAACATCCAGTCAGTTGGGAAGTTGACACTAAACGGTCGCTGGCTCAGGCCCTGCTCTGACTGTGTGAAATGTCTCTCCCCTGACGTTTTACCTGGAACATGGAGATGAGCCTTTCAGCCTGTGTCATCAACTGATTTTTCACGAGATATCAGTTCAAACCAGCTCCTGTAGATCCATTATGACAGTAGCAGGCTAACACAGTAGTAGCATGTTGACACATCTGTATCATATCAAGATCAGTGCGACTGTGAGAGCGGGTGGCTCAAAACCAAAAGCTGACAAACCAGCAGATAATCTCTCCTTGAGCCCTGTGCTGAAACGCATGCTGACCCTTACCAGAGGCTGAGCTAACGCTAGCCTGCTTCATTAGATGGAGAATGAGAGACAGAGGGAGAGTTAGGGGGAGGGAGAGAGAGAGAAAGAGGGAGAGAGAGAGAGCAAGAGACAGAGGAAGACAGAGAGAGAGAGGGAGAGACAGAGGAAGACAGAGAGAGAGAGGGAGAGACAGAGGAAGACAGAGAGAGAGAGGGAGAGAGAGCGGGTGTTAGAGAGAGAGAAAGAGATGGGGGAGACAAAGAGGTCATTGGGGGGAGGGAGGGATGTACCCAAAGCAATAAAGCCAGGGTTTGTTTTGGTGTCCTGATGTTAATGTAACTCGACACCCAGTCAAAACAGCTAAGGCTCGGGAATCTGCACCAATAGAAAGACTGTTTGATGGGCAAATATAAACAGTTTAGCTTAGATGCGTCCAACTGGGGACTTTAAATTGAGGAGATAGAGACACAACTTCAAAACAAATGGGAAAAGTCAGAGAAGGCGAGCAAAGACGTTCTCATATAGACGTGATATCAGCCTAAACTAGATTCTTGCAACAAAGTTCAGTGTACTGTATCTCAGCAACAGTTTAATATATAGATCATTTCTACAGACGACAGGTGATGTTAAGATGATTAAGTGTATTTCAAAATCATAATACTGTAATATAAAAAGCCTCAGCCATTGAGATAGTATTGTAAAATGTGAAAGTCCACACCACTCCGCTAACACAGACAGACTGTTAATCAGAACCACTAGTACCCCAAACCTCACACTGTTAAAACAGACCTTTGGTTCTTTGTCCATAAAATAATCTTAATGCTCCCCCTGGGTAGGAATAATTTCCTTCAAAAATGAGAAATGTTACCCTGCATAAAGGTTAGTCCTTCTGAAACCTTTCAATGACGACGATATTAAAAATGAAAAATGGCACACAACTTCTGACAGCATTCGTATCACGCCATAAACATCCCCTTCTGGATAGAGTCGCTACTGTACGCTGCTATGAGCTCTTTACAAGATGTCTAACCTAGTTCTCACTCACACAATGTTGTGTAGTTGTGCCTGTTTCACACCAGGTCAGAACATGAAGTAGCTACAGTTGTATTCTCTAGTAGATGGATCAATGAATAAATGTATTGAATAATTTCATTTCTCATAGGGAAATGTGCAGCAACATACAGGCATGCTTGACACAATGTCACTGGATCTGAACGGCTTCAAATCAAATGTTATTGGTCACATACACATGGTTAGTAGATGTTATTGGTCACATACACATGGTTAGCAGATGTTTTGGTCACATACACATGGTTAGCAGATGTTATTGGTCACATACACATGGTTAGCAGATGTTATTGGTCACATATACATGGTTAGCAGATGTTATTGGTCACATACACATGGTTAGCAGATGTTATTGGTCACATACACATGGTTAGCAGATGTTATTGGTCACATACACATGGTTAGCAGATGTTATTGGTCACATACACATGGTTAGCAGATGTTATTGGGAGTGTAGCAAAATGCTTGTAAAAGGACTAGAAGCGAGGCAGCCCTCTCTGTCGACGCCATCTTTAAAAGGCTTCAGTCCATAGCCATGTTTGTATACAGCGGGAGATGGGCAACTGCTTCTTTTGTAGGCATGCGATCAATTCCACCCCCAAAATATGTCAGTCACTGACAGCAACAATTCTTATTTACAATGACGGCCTACCCCGGCCAAACCCGGAGGACGCTGGGCCAATTTTCCACCGCCCTATGGGACTCAATCACAGCCGGTTGTGATACAGCCTGGAATTGAACCAGGGTGTCTGTAGTGACACCTCAAGCACTGAGATGCAGTGCCTTAGACCGCTGCGCTACTCAGGAACCCTGTGTGGGTAGGCAGACCCGCGAGCCACTCGGGAGCCCTGTGTGGGTAGGCAGACCCGCGAGCCACTCGAGAGCCCTGTGTGGGTAGGCAGACCCGCGAGCCACTCGGGAGCCCTGTGTGGGTAGGCAGACCCGCGAGCCACTCGGGAGCCCTGTGTGGGTAGGCAGACCCGCGAGCCACTCGGGAGCCCTGTGTGGGTAGGCAGACCCGCGAGCCACTCGGGAGCCCTGTGTGGGTAGGCAGACCCGCGAGCCACTCGGGAGCCCTGTGTGGGTAGGAAGACCCGCGAGCCACTCGGGAGCCCTGTGTGGGTAGGCAGACCCGCGAGCCACTCGGGAGCCCTGTGTGGGTACACAGACCCGCGAGCCACAGTGGCCACTCATGATGAGTTCAGATTTCTTGTGGTCCCACCCACATCAGAGTTGCCCATCCGGTCTCCAGTAAGACAACAATAGCAGACAGCAGTGTTCCCTGAGGTACATAGTGATGCCAGTCTCAGCCACATTGAACCAGCATGTGACAAGTGTCTGATGATTGACAGTTGACTGACAGAACAGTTTGCCATTCTCCCCTCTCTTCCTCCCCCACCTCCTCTCCTCAGACCCCTTTCAGAAACTACACCCCTGAGGGGGGGAGCATCCTGGCAAAGGACAGACACTTTCTAACAGACATCCAAATGGAGTGGAAAGTAGTCTCTCTCTCTCTCTCTCTCTCTAGATAATGGAACCCTGAAAAGAGCTGACAGTGGAGAGAAGGAGCGAGGGAGGGGTTTTGGGGATGAGAGAGAGAAAGAATAGACAGCTCTCTTAAAAGGGAAAAGGCTCCAGAAATGAGAGGAGTCCAATTATCTACAATCACAAAATGTTGCTGTCCTTTCGGTTTCTCTTGGGCCAGACCCATATAGCTGGCGTTCCGGGCAGAGGAGTGATTGAGAAGGATGAGGCTGCAGAATCCTCAGAGGAGATAGCAGTGAATAGCAAACCATTGTGAAACGTCTCATTGGAATGATGATGCTAGTGAGGAGTAGATTTACAAAATGGTATTGGAAATCTGTCAAATACTTTCACTATGCTTGACTGAGCTGCCTGGAGCACCATAACCAATTGCATACTCTTAAAAATGAAAACCCTGCCTATCCGGCACAACAGGCAAATGCTCAAATACCTTTGTATGGGATGATGGGATGAACTTTCCTGGTACACTCCGGTAGGGGCGGGAACGGGCTCTCAAAGTTGACCAATGGCTGCTGGCATAGACAGAGTGGCAGGCAGAGGAGCAGCAGTAGACCAACGGGAGGAAGGGACACAACCTCCCACAGAGACGTCGCCATGGTTACGGGGCCAACCACGCCCACCATACCTCTAACTGGTCCTCACAGGACACACCTGAGGGAGGAAGGACAGAGCTGTCAGCCATACACATGGCCAATGACGATTGATTATAACATACAGACAGCCAATCACATTGTCTTCTGTATAAAATGTATTTGAGCTTTTAGATATTTTTACTCCTTGAAAGATATGGGAAATCAAGGTAGCAAGAGCAGCGTGTCAACTGAACACCACAGACCATAGATAATAATATGTTTTACCTCTATGCCAGAATAGATCCATTTAACAAATCTGATCACTTCATTTAAACCTTTAGTGACCCCAAGCCTTCCTGACCCCTGGGACTTGTACTTTTGACTGTTTTATGGGCTGGCCAATTGACACCTGTCTAGTGTGCTGACATTGTTCAGAGCTGGTGTGAGTGGCCACCAACGCTGACCCAAATGACATTAGCGGGGTCAAAGGTTATAGCAACGCAACAGTAATTGAGCTACTCCCCCTATCCCAAACCCCAACAAACTTATCCTGTCATTACTGATAATCACACACATTCATTCAAATGAAGACAGACAAGCAGGGGTTGAGGGAACAGTGTGTGGTATGAAGATAGACAAGCAGGGGTTGAGGGAACAGTGTGTGGTATGAAGATAGACAAGCAGGGGTTGAGGGAACAGTGTGTGGTATGAAGATAGACAAGCAGGGGTTGAGGGAACAGTGTGTGGTATGAAGATAGATATGCAGGGGTTGAGGGAACAGTGTGTGGTATGAAGATAGATATGCAGGGGTTGAGGGAACAGTGTGTGGTATGAAGATAGACAAGCAGGGGTTGAGGGAACAGTGTGTGGTATGAAGATAGACAAGCAGGGGTTGAGGGAACAGTGTGTGGTATGAAGATAGACAAGCAGGGGTTGAGGGAACAGTGTGTGGTATGAAGATAGACAAGCAAGGGTTGAGGGAACAGTGTGTGGTATGAAGATAGACAAGCAGGGGTTGAGGGAACAGTGTGTGGTATGAAGGTAGATATGCAGGAGTTGAGGGAACCGTTTGTGGTATGAAGGTAGATATGCAGGGGTTGAGGGAACAGTGTGTGGTATGAAGATAGATATGCAGGGGTTGAGGGAACAGTGTGTGGTATGAAGATAGACAAGCAGGGGTTGAGGGAACAGTGTGTGGTATGAAGATAGACAAGCAGGGGTTGAGGGAACAGTGTGTGGTATGAAGATAGACAAGCAGGGGTTGAGGGAACAGTGTGTGGTATGAAGATAGACAAGCAGGGGTTGAGGGAACAGTGTGTGGTATGAAGATAGACAAGCAGGGGTTGAGGGAACAGTGTGTGGTATGAAGGTAGATATGCAGGAGTTGAGGGAACCGTTTGTGGTATGAAGGTAGATATGCAGGAGTTGAGGGAACAGTGTGTGGTATGAAGGTAGATATGCAGGAGTTGAGGGAACAGTGTGTGGTATGAAGGTAGATAAGCAGGAGTTGAGGGAACAGTGTGTGGTATGAAGATAGATAAGCAGGGGTTGAGGGAACAGTGTGTGGTATGAAGATAGATAAGCAGGGGTTGAGGGAACAGTGTGTGGTATGAAGATAGATAAGCAGGGGTTGAGGGAACAGTGTGTGGTATGAAGATAGATAAGCAGGGGTTGAGGGAACAGTGTGTGGTATGAAGATAGACAAGCAGGGGTTGAGGGAACAGTGTGTGGTATGAAGATAGACAAGCAGGGGTTGAGGGAACAGTGTGTGGTATGAAGATAGACAAGCAGGGGTTGAGGGAACAGTGTGTGGTATGAAGATAGATATGCAGGGGTTGAGGGAACAGTGTGTGGTATGAAGATAGATATGCAGGGGTTGAGGGAACAGTGTGTGGTATGAAGATAGATATGCAGGGGTTGAGGGAACAGTGTGTGGTATGAAGATAGACAAGCAGGGGTTGAGGGAACAGTGTGTGGTATGAAGATAGACAAGCAGGGGTTGAGGGAACAGTGTGTGGTATGAAGATAGACAAGCAGGGGTTGAGGGAACAGTGTGTGGTATGAAGATAGACAAGCAGGGGTTGAGGGAACAGTGTGTGGTATGAAGATAGACAAGCAGGGGTTGAGGGAACAGTGTGTGGTATGAAGGTAGATATGCAGGAGTTGAGGGAACCGTTTGTGGTATGAAGGTAGATATGCAGGAGTTGAGGGAACAGTGTGTGGTATGAAGGTAGATATGCAGGAGTTGAGGGAACAGTGTGTGGTATGAAGGTAGATAAGCAGGAGTTGAGGGAACAGTGTGTGGTATGAAGATAGATAAGCAGGGGTTGAGGGAACAGTGTGTGGTATGAAGATAGACAAGCAGGGGTTGAGGGAACAGTGTGTGGTATGAAGATAGATAAGCAGGGGTTGAGGGAACAGTGTGTGGTATGAAGATAGATAAGCAGGGGTTGAGGGAACAGTGTGTGGTCCACCTTCATCCCCTTTAGCCAATAGAATAAGAGAACAATGGCCTATTTTCATAGAGTAGAATAGTTTAGTATAGAATAGTTTACAATAAAATAGTTTAGTATAGAATAGTTTACAATAAAATAGTTTAGTATAGAATAGTTCACAATAAAATAGTTTAGTATAGAATAGTTTACATTAAAATAGTTTAGTATAGAATAGTTTACAATAGAATAGTTTAGTATAGAATAGTTTACAATAGAATCGTTTAGTATAGAATAGAATAGTTTACAATAAAATTGTTTAGTATAGAATAGTTTACAATAAAATAGTTTAGTATAGAATAGTTCACAATAAAATAGTTTAGTAAAGAATAGTTCACAATAAAATAGTTTAGTATAGAATAGTTCACAATAAAATAGTTTAGTATAGAATAGTTTACATTAAAATAGTTTAGTATAGAATAGTTTACATTAAAATAGTTTAGTATAGAATAGTTTACAATAGAATAGTTTAGTATAGAATAGAATAGTTTACAATAAAATTGTTTAGTATAGAATAGTTTACAATAAAATTGTTTGGTATAGAATAGTTTACAATAAAATAGTTTAGTATAGAATAGTTTACAATAAAATTGTTTAGTATAGAATAGTTTACAATAAAATAGTTTAGTATAGAATAGTTTACAATAAAATAGTTTAGTATAGAATAGTTTACAATAAAATTGTTTAGTATAGAATAGTTTACAATAAAATAGTTTAGTATAGAATAGTTTACAATAAAATAGTTTAGTATAGAATAGTTTACAATAAAATAGTTTAGTATTGAATAGTTTAGTATATAATAGTTTAGAATAGAATAGTTCAGTATAGAATAGATTAGTGTAGAATAGATTAGTGTAGAATAGAATAGTTTACAATATAATAGTTTAGTATAGATTAGTTTACAATAAAATAGTTTAGTATAGAATAGTTTAGAATAGAATAGTTTAGTATAGAATAGTTTACAATAAAATAGTTTAGTATAGAATAGTTTACAATAAAATAGTTTAGTATTGAATAGTTTAGTATATAATAGTTTAGAATAGAATAGTTCAGTATAGAATAGATTAGTGTAGAATAGATTAGTGTAGAATAGAATAGTTTACAATATAATAGTTTAGTATAGATTAGTTTACAATAAAATTGTTTAGTATAGAATAGTTTAGAATAGAATAGTTTAGTATAGAATAGTTTACAATAAAATAGTTTAGTATAGAATAGTTTACAATAGAATAGTTTAGTATAGAATAGTTTACAATAGAATAGTTTAGTATAGAATAGAATAGTTTACAATAAAATTGTTTAGTATAGAATAGTTTACAATAAAATAGTTTGGTATAGAATAGTTTACAATAAAATAGTTTAGTATAGAATAGTTTACAATAAAATTGTTTAGTATAGAATAGTTTACAATAAAATAGTTTAGTATAGAATAGTTTACAATAAAATAGTTTAGTATAGAATAGTTTACAATAAAATTGTTTAGTATAGAATAGTTTACAATAAAATAGTTTAGTATAGAATAGTTTACAATAAAATAGTTTAGTATAGAATAGTTTACAATAAAATAGTATTGAATAGTTTAGTATATAATAGTTTAGAATAGAATAGTTCAGTATAGAATAGATTAGTGTAGAATAGATTAGTGTAGAATAGAATAGTTTACAATATAATAGTTTAGTATAGATTAGTTTACAATAAAATAGTTTAGTATAGAATAGTTTAGTATAGAATAGTTTACAATAAAATAGTTTAGTATAGAATAGCTTAGTATAGAATAGTTTAGAATAGAATAGTTCAGTATAGAATATTTTATTATAGAATAGTATAGTGTAGAATAGATTAGTATAGAATAGTTTAGTATAGTATAGAATAGTTTAGTATAGAAAGGTTTAGTATAGAATAGTTTAGTGTAGAAAAGTTTAGAATAGAATCGTTTAGTTTAGTATAGAAAAGTTTAGTATAGAATAGAATACCGGAGCACCAAGTCTAGGACCAAAAGGTTCCTCAACAGCTTCTAGCACCAAGCCATTAGACTGCTGAACAATTCATAAAATCGCCACCGAACAATTTACATTCACTCTCCCTTTTGTACACTGCTGCTACTCGCTGTTTGTTTGTTACCTATGCATAGTCACTTCACCCCAACTACATGTACAGATTACCTCAACTAGCCTGTACCCCCCCACACTGACTCGGTACCGGTGCCCCCTGTATATACCCCCCCACACTGACTCGGTACCGGTGCCCCCTGTATATACCCCCCCACACTGACTCGGTACAGGTGCCCCCTGTATATACCCCCCCACACTGACTCGGTACAGGTGCCCCCTGTATATACCCCCCCCACACTGACTCGGTACAGGTGCCCCCTGTATATACCCCCCCCACACTGACTCGGTACAGGTGCCCCCTGTATATACCCCCCCCACACTGACTCGGTACAGATGCCCCCTGTATATACCCCCCCCACACTGACTCGGTACAGGTGCCCCCTGTATATACCCCCCCCACACTGACTCGGTACAGGTGCCCCCTGTATATACCCCCCCCACACTGACTCGGTACAGGTGCCCCCTGTATATACCCCCCCCACACTGACTCGGTACAGGTGCCCCCTGTATATACCCCCCCACACTGACTCGGTGCAGGTGCCCCCTGTATATACCCCCCCCACACTGACTCGGTACAGGTGCCCCCTGTATATACCCCCCCCACACTGACTCGGTACAGGTGCCCCCTGTATATACCCCCCCCACACTGACTCGGTACAGATGCCCCCTGTATATACCCCCCCCACACTGACTCGGTACAGGTGCCCCCTGTATATACCCCCCCCACACTGACTCGGTACAGGTGCCTCCTGTATATACCCCCCCCACACTGACTCGGTACAGGTGCCCCCTGTGTATACCCCCTGTATATACCCCCGCACACTGACTCGGTACAGGTGCCCCCTGTGTATACCCCCTGTATATACCCCCCCACACTGACTCGGTACAGGTGCCCCCTGTATATAACCCCCCACACTGACTTGGTACAGGTGCCTCCTGTATATAACCCCCCACACTGACTTGGTACAGGTGCCTCCTGTATATAGCCTCGTTGTTGTTATTCTTATTGTGTTACTTTTTATTATGACCTTTTATGTTAGTCTACATCATAAATATGTTCTTCTTCTTGAACTGCATTGTTGGTTAAGGGCTTGTAAGTAAGCATTTCACGGTAAAGTCTATACTTGTATTCGGCGCATGTGACAAATAAAGTATGATTTGATTTGAATAGTATAGAATAGTTTAGTATAGAATAGTCTAGAATAGTGTAGAATAGAATAGTATAGAATAGTGTAAAATAGAATGTATAGAATAGTATAGTATAGTCTAGAATAGTGTAAAATAGAATGTATAGAATAGTATAGTATAGTCTAGAATAGTGTAAAATAGAATGTATAGAATAGTATAGTATAGTCTAGAATAGTGTAAAATAGAATGTATAGAATAGTATAGTATAGTCTAGAATAGTGTAAAATAGAATGTATAGAATAGTATAGTATAGTCTAGAATAGTGTAAAATAGAATGTATAGAATAGTATAGAATAGTGTAGAATAGAATAGTATAGAATAGTCCAGAATAGTGTAGAATAGAATAGTGTAGAATAGAATAGTGTAGAATAGAATAGTCCAGAATAGAATAGTGTATATTAGTCCATCAGAGACTGACATTCTTCTTCTGTTCTGCTCCCAACACCCCCAAGACGGACAGACTCAAACAATTACACTACATCTGTTACTGTAAACTTCTGGTGTAGTTATTCAACCGTGTGTCTCTCCTGCATGTTGTGGGCACAGATGTGGAACCCTCCTTCCTCTTTAAAGATGTGGAGCAAGTGAAGGGAGAAGGAAGCATCAAGCGTAAGTTGCTGCAGTCCTAAACATCTGGCCCTAGCTAGCTGCTCACAGCAGCCTCGGAGACCACTGGAGTTGGCAACTTGGCACAAGTCCAGTCTAAAACCATCTGGGTGCTTAATGCCCCACTATCACCATGGGCATCAGCAGACGCTGGCACACACACTGTACTGTACATCACTGAGGAAAACACACACACACAATCGTGCTTGCACACGGACACACACTCACGGACACTCACGGACATGCACGGACACACACACACACATGCTCCTTCTCACATTCCCTCTCTCCCCAATGTCCTTGTTGTAGTGCTGAAGGACTGGAGAGTTTTTAACAAAGTAAAGTTGATCATTAATGTTGGCAGTGAACCATAAGAGGCGTTCAGCCACAACTGTAATGACTTGGTGTTTGGGCGCCAAGCAGCTGCCAGGGGTGTGTGTGTGTGTGTGTACATGATCAGAGTCAGGTATCTTGGATGAGAGAAGGGAGGGTCTCCTTCTGTTGATTATGGCAGTAGATACAGTAGGTTGTCATGGTAACAACATGTATTGCTGATGGAGATGATTAGTGATGTGGATGATTATGAACAGATGCATTTTTTTATAGAGTGTCTTAATTAGGAGTTTGTGATGTAGCCTATACATGTTGTACACTGAGGGTACAAAACATTAGGAACACCTTCCTAATATTGATTAACAAAACATTAGGAACACCTTCCTAATATTGATTAACAAAACATTAGAAACACCTTCCTAATATTGAGTTGCACCCCCTTTTGCCCTCAGAACAGCCTCAATTCGTCAGGGCATGGACTCTGCAAGGTGTTGAAAGTGTTCCACAGGGAAGCTGGCTCGTGTTGACACCAACGGTGTCACGACTTCCACCGAAGTCGTCTCCTCTCCTTGTTCGGGCGGCATTCGGCAGTCGACGTCACCGGCTTTCTAGCCATCGCCGCTCCATTTCTCATATTTCCATTTGTTTTGTCTTGTTCCATTACACACCTGGTTTTCATTCCATAGTTATTGCATGTATTTAGTCCTCTGTTCCCCACCATGTCTTTGTGTGTAATTGTTTATTGTTATGTGGATTTTGTCAGGCGCTACACTTTTACTATGTTCCGTGTTTTTGGCACGTTATTGTTCTTATGTGCTGTCATTTTTGGACCGGATTTAAAGTGCGCCTGTTTCTTACACTCTGTGGAACCCAGACACAGTCCAAACCCTCCTACCACCCAGCCAGCAATAAATCAATCATGCAACACAACTTTGATTATAGGCTTTACTCCAGGCCCTCTGTTGTCTCTAATTGGCCTTTGG
Organism: Oncorhynchus clarkii lewisi; assembly: GCF_045791955.1. Classification (NCBI taxonomy): domain Eukaryota; kingdom Metazoa; phylum Chordata; class Actinopteri; order Salmoniformes; family Salmonidae; genus Oncorhynchus; species Oncorhynchus clarkii. Next base: position 3,258,815 of record NC_092153.1, read on the forward strand.
ATCTAAGTCCTGACCAGGCAAGTTACTCATTAAACTGCTGCCCTACACAGTGTGTGCATCCCAAATGGCACCCTATTCCCTATAGAGTGCACTACCTTGGACCAGAGCCCATGCAATACAGTTCTGAAGAACCATGAATCAAACTGGACAATAGAGGCTAGTAGTCCGTGTCACAGTCTCACAGCTGGGCAACTTCTAGCCAATGACTCTCCACCAGTTATGAATAGATGTTAGATCTCAGCAGTGGTTGAAAAAGTTCTCAACTGTCATACTTGAGTAAAAGTAAAGATACCTTGATAGAAAATGACTCAAGTAAAAGTGAAAGTCACCCAGTAAAATACAACTTGAGTAAAAGTCTAAAAGTATTTGGTTTTAAAATATATTTAAGTATCAAAAGTAAATTAAATTGCTCAAATGTATAAAAAATAAAATTATATTTTTTATTGAGACGGATAGCCAAGGGCACACTACAAAACTAATTTACAAAGAAGCATTTATGTTTAGTGAGTCCACTAGGTCAGAAGCATTTAGGGATGACCTGGGATGTTCTCTGGAAGTGTGTGAATTGGACCCTTTTCCTGTCAAAATGTAAATAAGTACATTCTTTTCTTTAGGAATGTAGTGAAGTAAAAGTTGCCAAAAATATGAATAGTAAAGTAGAGTATGAATACCCCAAAAAACTACTTAAGTAATACTTTAAAATATGTTTACTTAACTACTTTACACTACTGGATCTCAGTATGGAGAAGTGTTTAGGCTTCTAGCCAATGGCTCTCCACCAGAGAATAGTTTAGGGGCTGGTCCAGACAGACAGGGGAGTGTAGGGGCTGGTCCAGACAGACAGGAGAGAGTAGGGGCTGGTCCAGACAGACAGGGGAGAGTAGGGGCTGGTCCAGACAGACAGGGGAGAGTAGGGGCTGGTCCAGACAGACAGGAGAGAGTAGGGGCTGGTCCAGACAGACAGGAGAGAGTTGGGGCTGGTCCAGACAGACAGGGGAGTGTAGGGGCTGGTCCAGACAGACAGGGGAGAGTAGGGGCTGGTCCAGACAGACAGGGGAGAGTAGGGGCTGGTCCAGACAGACAGGGGAGAGTAGGGTCTGGTCCAGACAGACAGGGGAGAGTAGGGGCTGGTCCAGACAGACAGGGGAGAGTAGGGGCTGGTCCAGACAGACAGGGGAGAGTAGGGGCTGGTCCAGACAGACAGGGGAGAGTAGGGTCTGGACTGCCCTGTAGCCTGGGTTTTTTTGAGGCAGACATGGCCCTGATAGGAGGGTGTCTGTAGCTGTAACCCTAACACCTACACACCTTCCCCACACACACACCCCCTCCACGTCTTCTAATGAGCGTTACCCGTTCTCATCTGGCCTGCCACAGACTCTCTCATTCTCCCTCCACTCTCTCCAGACCCCCTAAAGTCAGGTCTGTATTGACCATGTCTAATCCACCTCAATGGCCCAGACCCACAAAATCCCTCTAAAGCCTACTCCCAAACCAGGGGTGGCATCTCTAGAGCCCTCTATGATCCAGCTCCATTCAGATATGAGCCTGAACCAAAGAGAGGAAGAGAGAGGGAAAGAGACGGGGAGGGAGGGAGGAGAAAAGGAGGGAGGGAGGAGAAAAGGAGGGAGCGAGGAGAAAAGATGAAGACAGAGAACAATGTGTTGTAAAAGCACATAAAGCTCCTTTATACGGATGCCAAGTCCTTTTATGGACGTATCAAATGTGATCATCTGTGAAAGATGAGACAGTCTAACTACTGGGTAGAGCGAGAGATGATGTGTCAACCATGGTGAAAACCCCCTGATGGAAGGAGTGGATAAATGCTGCGTTGGTGGCCTGTCTGGGACAGCCGTGGGACTACAGTACTGTATATACTGGAACAATGAGGATGTGCTGCTAACAGGGGCGTAATGACCAACAAACAGCATGTTTAAAGTCAACGCTTAATGAAGGCTTCGTAAACCCTTTATAAGGCCTTCGTAGATGCTTCACAAAGGTTTTATAAGCAAAGTCACACTATATAACAGGTGTTAAGGATATATCTGGAAATGTGGTATAACCCTTTTTCCCATCCTTTACATACCATTTATTGATTAATGATCTGTGAAGCATCTGTGAAGGTCTTAAAAAGGCTTTTAAATGGTTGCCTGGTTTAAAGTGGGACCACAGCTTTTACATGGAATGACAAGGCACTCTCTCTGGAGAGGGAGCAGAGCAAGGCCTGGCAGACAGAATCTATCCCCCCCTTTCTCTCACAGCCATGAGATGCTTTACATGTTTTTGGCCAATGAAAGTCTAGACACAACAACTACCACACCATACTGGCAGTTCCTAGAAATGTGTCTTGTTAAAGGTTTCAGAATGTCAACTATTTCACTTATGGCTAATTCTCAGAGAAGTGTTCCTTCTATCAATATATTACTAACATTGTAACTACATTAGCACTAGGTTGTACAGGGGTTTCAGCAGACTCTGAACTAATGCCTCATTTGGGAAATTAAATGTTGGCTTTATGGACGAAACGGAATGGAATTAAAAGGATTTGGAGATCGACAAATAGTGAGGATCTGGAGTGAAGTTTGAAGAAAAAGTATAAATCTGATAAACCAGTCAATGTGTGAGAAATGACACCACATTATACACCATTATGCTGCTACCTTTATCCACCATTATGCTGCTACCTTTATACACCATTATGCTGCTACCTTTATCCACCATTATGCTGCTACCTTTATCCACCATTATGCTGCTACCTTTATCCACCATTATGCTGCTACCTTTATCCACCATTATGCTGCTACCTTTATACACCATTATGCTGCTACCTTTATCCACCATTATGCTGCTACCTTTATCCACCATTATGCTGCTACCTTTATCCACCATTATGCTGCTACCTTTATCCACCATTATGCTGCTACCTTTATCCACCATTATGCTGCTACCTTTATACACCATTATGCTGCTACCTTTATCCACCATTATGCTGCTACCTTTATACACCATTATGCTGCTACCTTTATCCACCATTATGCTGCTACCTTTATACACCATTATGCTGCTACCTTTATCCACCATTATGCTGCTACCTTTATACGCCATTATGCTGTTCCCATTATACACCATTATGCTGCTACCTTTATACACAATTATGCTGCTACCTTTATACACCATTATGCTGCTACCTTTATACACCATTATGCTGCTCTCATTATACACCATTATGCTGCTACCTTTATACACCATTATGCTGCTACCTTTATACACCATTGTGCTGCTGCCTTTATACACCATTATGCTGCTCTCATTATACACCATTATGCTGCTACCTTTATACACCATTATGCTGCTCTCATTATACACCATTATGCTGCTACCTTTATACACCATTATGCTGCTCTCATTATACACCATTATGCTGCTCTCATTATACACCATTATGCTGCTACCTTTATACACCATTATGCTGCTCTCATTATACACCATTATGCTGCTCTCATTATACACCATTATGCTGCTACCTTCATACACCATTTTGCTGCTACCTTTATACACCATTATGCTGCTACCTTTATACACCATTATGATAATATATTTTGGTCAGGGCTCCCTTGACAAATATATCCCTATCTTAATGATAATAAATAAATACAATGCACTTCTCATAATGAAAACTCTTTATGAGACCAAAACACTACGTTTTTCTGAATGTTTCCTGAATAAAAAACAAAATAACTAATTGTATTCACTTCAATTATTCACTAATTGTATTCACTTCTCAGAAAAGAGGACCAAAAAAAAGTATACACTTAGATACTTACATGGACAAAACAAGTATACACTTAGATACTTACATGGACAAAACAAGTATACACTTAGATACTTACATGGACAAAACAAGTAAACAACTAATGTTCTCCAGTCCCAGTCCAGGCTCCAGTGGCCTGCTACTAACTGCTCTTTCCCCAGATGTTTCCCTGTGAATCACCAGTGTGTAAGTCTTTATTGATTTCCTGCCCTGACCTGTTGTGTTCCGTTGTTCCCTCTAATGCTGTAGCTAAACACTGGCCTGTGAAGTCTCTCCTCACACTCACTCTGTCCCGGATAAAAGGCTGCTCCTACTGGCAGGCTCCCACGACTAGTCGCTGTTTTAACTCAACCTAACATTCTACATGCTGGCAAGGTGTCTGTTTAAAACCACATAAACAAGATTACTTTGCTAATCTGAACAGTGAGTGGAGTAGGATAATTTATTCATTATTTCCTTAAGAAAGCAGGGAGCCTCGTCTCTGCTGGACAGGGACAACAGAGTACCCTTTCCATATCCACACCATTACTATCAAGCAACATCTTCAAGACACACATTTACATGACAACAATAAGATGAATCAGTGAGATATTAATGATATATTGTACTTTATAAACTGGGTGGTTTGAGCCCTGAATTCTGATTGGCTGAAAGCCATGGTATATCACACCGTATACCACGGGTATGTCAAAACATTTAGTTTTACTGCTGTAATTACATTGGTAAGCAGCTTAAAATAGCAATAAGGCTCCTCTGGGATTTGTGATATATGGCCAATATACCACGGCTAAGGTCTGTGTCCAGGCACTCCGCATTGCATCGAGACTACGAACAGCCCTTAGCCATGGTATATTGTCCCTATACCACACCTCCCCGGGCCTTATTGCTTAAGTATATGATAGGGCTAAGACTGTTAATGTTGTATCAGAGAGTATGCAGTGTTATACAATGGGTGGGTCTAATCCTGGATGCTGATTGGTTAAAACCGCATTACAGCCGGTGTCTATTCCACAAGTTACCACCGGCTAAATCTATGATGTTGAAATGCCTATTTACTCTGTTCCATCTGACTGTGCAATCCACTGTCTCATCAGCCCAGCCAGGCAATTTATATACTAGATCTACCCTGTAAAAAGCATCTAGACATTTTCTCCCATTTCTTTTAGACTAACATTTGGTTTTCAACAGCACAGATTTGTAATAAACTTGCTGTCTGTCTCTATGACATTTCAAACATTGTTTCAATATTGAAATTCGATCTCCAGGTAAACTAGGGTGATGAATATGTCGGGAGTCGGGACGAGACAGACAGACTGGCAGCTTTTCTCAGCCAGCTGAAATCATGAATCAGGAACATTTCTATGGATATATACAAAGAAATACAGTTAGTTTGCTGTCATTCCAGCTTCAGTTTGAAGTGATTGTGTTAGCTGTGTAGTTGGCTAGCTCCTCTGAACAGTGTCCTGGAGAGAGAGCAAATGTTCTATGCCAGGCGAAATTTCTCATCATTAGCTCATTGTTATAAATGTATTCAGATAAAATCACTAGACAACAGCTTAAACAAACGCAAATGCAGCTACTTTGCTATTATTCTAGCTGCACGTGACTGTGTTCGCCGAATTTGGCTAGCTAGCAAGCAAGGTATAAGAACGTTGCCAGCCATCATTAGAACAAACAACTCCACAGATTTAGAACAAAGAAACTTAACGACTGGGTCAGGCAAACGAACCGTGTCGGGACCATATATCAGGGAAGGATCTAATAGTGCGGATACATTCATCAAAATAATGTTTTTAATGAAAATATGTCAGTCATTATTTGAATATGTCGGTAACCCGTAGTTATAAAAGTGAAAATGGGGGAGGGGGGTCAATGTGTCACGACTTCCGCCCAAGTTGGCTCCCCTGCCTGTTCGGGCGGTGCTCGGCGGTCGTCGTCACCGTCCTACTAGCCGCTACCGATCCCTTTTTCGTTTGTCTGTTGGTTTTGTCTTATTAGTTTCACCTGTGTGTATTTTGGTTTAATTAGCTTCCCTATATGTAGTAGTTTGACCCGCCCTTGTTTTGTGCGGGATTGTCTTTTGTTACGTGTGCACATATTAGGTCGTAGTGTATTTTATTTTCTATACTGGACACCCTGTGGTTTTGGGTTGTCTGGTATAGTGTCCTGCGCCCTGTATTGTATTGGGCTTATCAGTTTGGTGTGCAATAGTAAAGCACTTTACTCCGTTACTCTCTCTCTGCTGTCTCACAGCAGGAAAATATTGATGCAGCAACAGGGTGATCAAATTAAGATCCTACATCTATACATGCCTCCCATTCAAGCCTTTATGTACCTTCCACGAAAACCAACAATACAGCAAAACAGCATGATAACTTCTGTCTTCTTGACTTCTAAAGGCTTGATGCAAGTCTCTATCTACCTTGTGCTTCAGAGTGGTACAGCTGAGCCTGGATAATGGTCCCTGTCTCCCTGAGTCCCTGCATCCCTGAGTCCCTCTCCCTGAGTCCCTGCCTCCCTGAGTCCCTGGTCCCTGAGTCCCTGTCTCCCTGAGTCCCTGTCTCCCTGAGTCCCTGCCTCCCTGTCTCCCTGAGTCCCTGTCTCCCTGAGTCCCTGGTCCCTGAGTCCCTGTCTCCCTGGTCCCTGAGTCCCTGCATCCCTGAGTCCCTGTCTCCCTGAGTCCCTGTCTCCCTGTATCCCTGAGTCCCTGTCTCCCTGGTCCCTGAGTCCCTGTCTCCCTGAGTCCCTGAGTCCCTGTCTCCCTGAGTCCCTGTCTCCCTGAGTCCCTGTCTCCCTGAGTCCCTGGTCCCTGTCTCCCTGAGTCCCTGTCTCCCTGAGTCCCTGGTCCCTGAGTCCCTGCATCCCTGAGTCCCTGCATCCCTGAGTCCCTGTCTCCCTGAGTCCCTGAGTCCCTGTCTCCCTGAGTCCCTGTCTCCCTGGTCCCTGTCTCCCTGGTCCCTGAGCCCCTGTCTCCCTGAGTCCCTGTCTCCCTGAGTCCCTGTCTCCCTGAGTCCCTGTCTCCCTGAGTCCCTGTCTCCCTGAGTCCCTGAGTCCCTGTCTCCCTGAGTCCCTGTCTCCCTGAGTCCCTGGTCCCTGAGTCCCTGCATCCCTGAGTCACTGCATCCCTGGTCTCGGAGTCCCTCAGCTAATGGCTGCTATCAGGCAGAAGAGAGAGCATTCAGCCCAGGATTCAGATTTGACACCTTCCTACTGTGACTGCATCCCAAAGGGCACCCTGACCCAACATCAGCATCTAATGTCAACCTCACCCTACACCGTTGGCTACAGTGTGAGAGGCAGGTCATTGTGTGGGTGGGTCACTGTGCCCCTTCTCCAACAGAGAGAATGACCTGGACTCTGGAGGCCGAAGGCCCTGGCTGCAACCTGCTGGGTGCTCAGCAGTTGTGAACTTGTGATGATTAATGAACCAACTAGTGCTGCCATTCAATTGCTGAACTTGCCTTTGTTGCTAAAAGAGCTCTGGCTGTGAGAGGGGGCAGAGAGAGAGAGACAGACAGACAGACAGAGGCACAGAGGGGCAGAGAGAGGCAGACCCAGGCGAGGCCCAATGTTCTGACCGCTTTGTTCGTTGACTTGAATAGGGGAACAGGTGTCAGCTCCCTGCCTCCCTTTTTTTTTGTACTGAATGACGGCAACTTCTTGACACGTAAATGACACAATTACAAGGGGACTGAGGCTGGGTAATTGGGTAGCCGATTGACAGGGGTTTCGCCCCAATCAGACCTGTGTTCAAATAGTGTTTGTTTTCTTTCAAATGCTGTGAGGGTTTGATTGAGCCTAACTGGAGATGCCAGATGGACGGGGTTTGCAGTTTGCAATTTTGGGACTATTTTGTTAGTTACATTGTGCCAGGCAAGCACAGCTAAAGTATTTAAAAGAAAACGAATACTATTTGAAGCCAGGTCTGTTGACGATCCAAATCATTCACACACACACACACACACACACACACACACACACACACACACACACACACACACAGGGCTTTACATGGGATTATGAGAGTGTGTGACAGCTCTGTGAGGGTGCCTCTGTGTTTCCCACACTCCCCGGGGAGAACCCCACTGTCCTGGAGAAGGACTGTACTACCACGTGGCTGTGCACCCCACCAGACATGCCACCAGGGGTCTTTTCACAGTCCCCAGGCCCAGAACAAATTCCACGAAACGTACAGTATTGTAAAGACCCATGAGCGCATGGAACTCCCATCCATCTTATATACAGTATTATACAGAGACATGAGTGCATGGAACACCCTTCCATCTTACAGTATTATACAGAGACATGAGGGCATGGGACTAACTGGTTGTGTGTATGTAATGGCATGTGACCTACTGGTGTGTATGTAATGGCATGTGACCTACTGGTGTGTATGTAATGGCATGTGACCTACTGGTGTGTATGTACTGGCATGTGACCTACTGGTGTGTATGTAATGGCATGTGACCTACTGGTGTGTATGTAATGGCATGTGACCTACTGGTTGTGTGTATGTAATGGCATGTGACCTACTGGTGTGTATGTACTGGCATGTGACCTACTGGTGTGTATGTAATGGCATGTGACCTACTGGTGTGTATGTAATGGCATGTGACCTACTGGTTGTGTGTATGTACTGACATGTGACCTACTGGTTGTGTGTATGTACTGACATGTGACCTACTGGTGTGTGTATGTACTGACATGTGACCTACTGGTGTGTGTATGTACTGACATGTGACCTACTTGTTGTGTGTATGTACTGACATGTGACCTACTGGTTGTGTGTATGTACTGACATGTGACCTACTGGTGTGTGTATGTACTGACATGTGACCTACTGGTTGTGTGTATGTACTGACATGTGACCTACTGGTGTGTGTATGTACTGACATGTGACCTACTTGTGTGTATGTACTGACATGTGACCTACTGGTTGTGTGTATGTACTGACATGTGACCTAATGGTGTGTGTATGTACTGACATGTGACCTACTTGTTGTGTGTATGTACTGACATGTGACCTACTGGTGTGTATGTACTGACATGTGACCTACTTGTTGTGTGTATGTACTGGCATGTGACCTACTGGTGTGTATGTACTGACATGTGACCTACTTGTTGTGTGTATGTACTGACATGTGACCTACTGGTGTGTATGTACTGCCATGTGACCTACTTGTTGTGTGTATGTACTGACATGTGACCTACTGGTGTGTGTATGTACTGACATGTGACCTACTTGTTGTGTGTATGTACTGACATGTGACCTACTGGTTGTGTGTATGTACTGACATGTGAACTACTGGTTGTGTGTATGTACTGACATGTGACCTACTGGTTGTGTGTATGTACTGACATGTGACCTACTTGTTGTGTGTATGTACTGACATGTGACCTACTGGTTGTGTGTATGTACTGACATGTGACCTACTGGTTGTGTGTATGTACTGACATGTGACCTACTTGTTGTGTGTATGTACTGACATGTGACCTACTGGTTGTGTGTATGTACTGACATGTGACCTACTGGTTGTGTGTATGTACTGACATGTGACCTACTGGTGTGTGTATGTACTGACATGTGACCTACTTGTGTGTATGTACTGACATGTGACCTACTGGTTGTGTGTATGTACTGACATGTGACCTAATGGTGTGTGTATGTACTGACATGTGACCTACTTGTTGTGTGTATGTACTGACATGTGACCTACTGGTGTGTATGTACTGACATGTGACCTACTTGTTGTGTGTATGTACTGACATGTGACCTACTGGTGTGTATGTACTGACATGTGACCTACTGGTTGTGTGTATGTACTGACATGTGACCTAATGGTGTGTGTATGTACTGACATGTGACCTACTGGTTGTGTGTATGTACTGACATGTGACCTACTGGTGTGTGTATGTACTGACATGTGACCTACTGGTTGTGTGTATGTACTGACATGTGACCTACTTGTGTGTATGTACTGACATGTGACCTACTGGTTGTGTGTATGTACTGACATGTGACCTAATGGTGTGTGTATGTACTGACATGTGACCTACTTGTTGTGTGTATGTACTGACATGTGACCTACTGGTGTGTATGTACTGACATGTGACCTACTTGTTGTGTGTATGTACTGACATGTGACCTACTGGTGTGTATGTACTGACATGTGACCTACTTGTTGTGTGTATGTACTGACATGTGACCTACTGGTGTGTGTATGTACTGACATGTGACCTACTTGTTGTGTGTATGTACTGACATGTGACCTACTTGTTGTGTGTATGTACTGACATGTGACCTACTGGTTGTGTGTATGTACTGACATGTGAACTACTGGTTGTGTGTATGTACTGACATGTGACCTACACACACACGCTACATGTTAATGTTTTTAAATGTATGTAAATTGTAGTCTTGTCTGTAATGTATTTTTCGTTCTGTGTCGGACCCCAGTTAGAATAGCTGTCCCCATTGGCGTGGGCTAATGGGAGATCCTAACCAATCAAATCAAACCACAACTAGCTGCACATACTAGCTTTCTGTGTGTCTGCGTGTGTGTGTGGGGGGTGTGTGTGTGTGTGTGTGTGTGTGTGTGTGTGTGTGTGTGTGTGTGTGAGCTTGCGTGTGTGTCAGTCTGCCATGTAATGATTTCAACAAAGTAAATAAACATGAGATAATAATGAAAGTTAACCATGTGAATTACTGGTAGAAGAGATTTAGAGTTGAAGTCGCTCAGCCTGCTCAGCCCTGGTCTGTCTTCTACTACGACTCTCCCTGTCAGCTAAAAACATTATTTGAAGACAACTAATCTTTTGTGGGAAGGAATAAACAAAACACCGTTTTAGGAAGTGGACAAACATGCTGATCTAAAACAGGAGATTAGAAGTCGTTTTATTTTTAATGCCACTATGTTACGTGTTCTGTGAGCCGTTTAAAAACTCTGTTCTGACTCTTAACTACTGCTACTCCTAAACAGACCCCCTCTCTAAACCAGACCCCCTCTCTATAGCATACCAGACCCCCTCTCTATAGCATACCAGACCCCCTCTCTATAACAGACCCCTTCTATAAACCAGACCCCCTCTCTATAACAGACCCCTTCTATAAACCAGACCCCCTATCTATAGCATACCAGACCCCCTCTCTATAACAGACCCCTTCTATAAACCAGACCCCCTCTCTATAGCATACCAGACCCCCTCTCTATAACAGACCCCTTCTATAAACCAGACCCCCTCTCTATAGCATACCAGACCCACTCTCTATACCAAACCCCCTCTCTATAGCATACCAGACCCCCTCTCTATAACAGACCCCTTCTATAAACCAGACCCCCTCTCTATAGCATACCAGACCAACTCTCTAAGCCAGACCCCCTCTCTATACCAGACCCCCTCTCTATACCAGACACCCTCTCTAAGCCTCTCTATAGCAGACCCCTCTCTAAACCAGACACCCTCTCTAAACCAGACTCCCTCTCTAAACCAGACCCCCTCTCTTTAACAGACCCCCTCTCTATAACAGAACCCCTCTCTATGCCAGACCCCCTCTCTAAACCAGACCCTCTCTCTATACCAGACCCACTCTCTAAACCAGACCCCCTCTCTATAACATACCAGACCCCCTCTCTATAGCAGACCACATCTCTATAACAGACCCCTCTCTATAGCAGACCCCCTCTCTAAACCAGACCCCCTCTCTATACCAGACCCCCTCTCTATACCAGACCCCCTCTCTAAACCAGACCCCCTCTCTATAACATTCCAGACCCCCTCTCTATAGCAGACCCCATCTCTATAGCAGACCCCTCTCTATAGCAGACCCCCTCTCTAAACCAGACCCCCTCTCTATACCAGACCCCCTCTCTATACCAGACCCCCTCTCTATACCAAACCCCCTCTCTAAGCCAGACCCCTGTCTATACCAGACCCCCTCTCTAAGCCAGACCCCTGTCTATACCAGACCCCCTCTCTAAGCCAGACCCCCTCTCTATACCAGACCCCCTCTCTAAGCCCGACCCCTGTCTATACCAGACCCCCTGTCTATACCAGACCCCCTCTCTAAGCCAGACCCCCTGTCTATACCAGACCCCCTGTCTATACCAGACCTCCTCTCTAAGCCAGACCCCTGTCTATACCAGACCCCCTCTCTATACCAGACACCCTCTCTAAGCCATACCCCCTCTCTATACCAGAGGTATACCAGACACCCTCTCTAAGCCTCTCTATAGCAGACCCCTCTCTAAACCAGACCCCCTCTCTAAACCAGACCCCCTCTCTATAACGGACCCCCTCTCTATAACAGAACCCCTCTCTATGCCAGACCCCCTCTCTAAACCAGACCCTCTCTCTATACCAGACCCACTCTCTAAACCAGACCCCCTCTCTATAACATACCAGACCCCCTCTCTATAGCAGACCCCATCTCTATAACAGACCCCTCTCTATAGCAGACCCACTCTCTAAACCAGACCCCCTCTCTATAACATACCATACCCCCTCTCTATAGCAGACCCCATCTCTATAGCAGACCCCCTCTCTATAGCAGACCCCTCTCTATAACAGACCCCTCTCTATAACAGACCCCCTCTCTATAGCAGACCCCTCTCTATAACAGACCCCCTCTCTATAACAGACCCCCTCTCTATACCAGACCCCCTCTCTATACCAGACCCCCTCTCTATACCAGACCCACTCTCTAAACCAGACCCCCTCTCTATAACATACCATACCCCCTCTCTATAGCAGACCCCATCTCTATAGCAGACCCCCTCTCTATAACAGACCCCTTCTCTATACCAGACCCCCTCTCTATACCAGACCCCCTCTCTATACCAGACCCCCTCTCTAAGCCAGACCCCTGTCTATACCAGACCCCCTCTCTAAGCCAGACCCCTTCTCTATAACAGACCCCTGTCTATACCAGACACCCTCTCTAAGCCATACCCCCTCTCTAAGCCAGACCCCCTCTCTATACCAGACCCCTCTCTATAACAGACCACCTCTCTATAACAGAGCCCCTCTCTATACCAGACCCCCTCTCTATACCAGACCCCCTCTCTATAACATACCAGACCCCCTCTCTATAGCAGACCCCATCTCTATAGCAGACCCCTCTCTATGACAGACCCCCTCTCTAAGCCAGACCCCCTCTCTATAACAGACCCCCTCTCTATAACAGACCCCCTCTCTATACCAGACCCCCTCTCTATACCAAACCCACTCTCTAAACCAGACCCCCTCTCTATACCAGACCACCTCTCTACAGCAGACCCCATCTCTATAGCAGACCCCCTCTCTATAGCATACCAGACACCCTCTCTCAGCCTCTCTATAGCAGACCCCCTCTCTATAACAGACCCCCTCTCTGTACCAGACTCCATAAAGCCTACATACCACCACTAGGCCCTGTTCAGTGGGGAAGAAAATGTTAGTGAAATGACAATAAATGATCTGAACTCCTCCAATAACAATAACACATATTTTTAGTTTTCGACTGCAAAACGTTTTGCTATGCTGGTTCCCACTGAATGCAACCTAGTATTATTGGAGCCAAGTGGGCCATTCAGAAACGTTGTGGGATGGTTGGGTTCTCACAGTTCAGTCAGGCATGTTAACCATCACATCGTTTAACCACAGGAAGGAATCTTTCACCCACATGATCTTTAACCTGGCCACTAACTATCACCACTTAGCCGTTCTTTAGAACAACAAATAATTTTCCCCTTTCCTTCCCTCCAGGCCTCCACCTACATAAATCATTCCATAGATATATCATTCCAGACGTAAATCATTCCAGACATAAATCATTCCAGACATAAATCATTCCAGACATAAATCATTCCAGACATAAATCATTCCATAAATATATCATTCCAGACATAAATCATTCCATACATATATCATTCCAGACATAAATCATTCCATAAATATATCATTCCAGACGTAAATCATTCCAGACATAAATCATTCCAGACATAAATCATTCCAGACATAAATCATTCCATAAATATATCATTCCAGACGTAAATCATTCCATACATATATCATTCCAGACATAAATCATTCCATAAATATATCATTCCAGACATAAATCATTCCAGACATAAATCATTCCAGACATATATCATTCCAGACGTAAATCATTCCATACATATATCATTCCAGACATAAATCATTCCATAAATATATCATTCCAGACGTAAATCATTCCAGACATAAATCATTCCAGACATAAATCATTCCAGACATAAATCATTCCAGACATAAATCATTCCATAAATATATCATTCCAGACGTAAATCATTCCATACATATATCATTCCAGACATAAATCATTCCATAAATATATCATTCCAGACATAAATCATTCCAGACATAAATCATTCCAGACATAAATCATTCCAGACATAAATCATTCCATAAATATATCATTCCAGACGTAAATCATTCCATAAATATATCATTCCAGACATAAATCATTCCAGACATAAATCATTCCATACATAAATCATTCCAGACATAAATCATTCCATAGATAAATCATTCCAGACATAAATCATTCCATAGATATATCATTCCATAGATATATCATTCCATAGATATATCATTCCATAGATATATCATTCCATAGATATATCATTCCATAGATATCATTCCATAGATATATCATTCCATAGATATCATTCCATAGATATATCATTCCATAGATATATAATTCCATAGATATATAATTCCATAGATAAATTATTCCAGACATAAATCATTCCATAGATAAATCATTCCATACATAAATCATTCCATAGATAAATCATTCCATAGATATATCATTCCAGACATAAATCATTCCATAGATATATCATTCCAGACATAAATCATTCCATAGATATATCATTCCATGCTTAATATGAAGTTTATCTGCAGAATTTGTATAACGCTGAAATCTCTCTCTCACTATCCATCCATTGTAATGGATCATATTCACAGAGTAAACACATGGTAGGAAAACAGACATTGTAATGGAATCATATTCACAGAGTAAACACATGGTAGGAAAACAGACATTGTAATGGAATCATATTCACAGAGTAAACACATGGTAGAAGAACAGACATTGTAATGGATCATATTCACAGAGTAAACACATGGTAGGAAAACAGCCATTGTAGCCGAACCCTGATGGATCTATAGAACTGCCAAGTTGTTGACTGAACGGAGTGGTGTGAGTTTCTGAAACTAATGCAGATCGATGACATGGCAATGAAGCGTCACAATTTCCCAATTCAGATGTCTTTCCTCCTTTTTCTCGTCAGTAGAGAGAATACAATGAGAGCGTTCTCACACTGACCCTTCAGGTGACCGTGAGGTCTCTGTGTTGGACACTACACTCAACACTTGTTCATACTCAGTCACATTACCAGATTTCTAAAATGACACAAACGTTCCTTACTTTGATATACTGACCCCCTATGTCTATGTGGTCCTGTCTTGATGTTTTATAAGGACTCCCTATGTCTATGTGGTCCTGTCTTGATGTTTTATAAGGACTCCCTATGTCTATGTGGTCCTGTCTTGATGTTTTATAAGGACTTCCTATGTCTATGTGGTCCTGTCTTGATGTTTTATAAGGACTTCCTATGTCTATGTGGTCCTGTCTTGATGTTTTTGCTTACTGTCTATATTATAATATTATCAATATCTATAATATATTTAATATATTCTGTATTAGAGCACATAAGAAAAGGGAAAACTTATTTGCTTCCTAATTTAGGAGCCACTCCTCGTCTCTGGGAAGGATTGGACTCCTTCCAAACATGATTAAAAGGAATGGGTAGGACCCACTGGCCCCGCAACCCCCAAATTCCACCCGGAACAAAGAGGGTCGCAAAACAACAGCCCTCCTCCTAAACACATCGCTCTAAAATGAACTTCTGGGCTTCCTCATCCTCACTGCCCAACTAGGCTGCTGTATGATACTGTATTATTAGGCTACAGCTAACTAATAAAACCCAGACCCTCAGAGTCTGAACAGGGGTGTCCCACATTTTGTTAGGTCAACTCAAATGTGACTATGAATATTTCCTCAACGCCAAGAAATGTCTGAGGCGGTGTGATGTTTTTTTTGTTGTATTTTTTCCCTCCAAGGTCCTTCCTCCTCGTGTGAAAGCCTCCTCTGTTAGACTTGCCAAGTATCTGCCAATGGTGGCTCTCTTTTACAAGTGAATGGACTTGTTTAGCCACAGTTAAAAGACACACTAACATGCCATGGCTGAAACACAATGGCTGCGTGGGTCATTTGCCAAAGCTAATGATGCTACTTTGTCTGGACTAGCCTAGGAGACTAGGGAGGGAGATAACCGAATGATAAACAGGACTAGACTGGGGAGAGATAACAGAATGATAAACAGGACTAGACTGGGGAGAGATAACAGAATGATAAAATGGACTAGACCAGGGGGGAGATAACATAATTATAAACAGGACTAAACTGGGGGGAGATAACAGAATGAGAAACAGGACTAGGAGGCTGGGGGGAGATAACAGAATGATAAACAGGACTAGGAGGCTGGGGGGAGATAGCAGAATGATAAACAGGACCACAGCTGCACTGCTCTCTCTCCCTCCCTCTTATCTGCATATCTGCATATCTTTCTTCTGCTTCAAATCACATGAAGGAAACATTTGAATAAACGGGCTAAACAATCTGTGATGCAACATGGATTAGACACGTACACACATAGAATATTACAAAGATAATAACAAAGTGACAAAGGAGGATTTAAAATTAGACACTTGGAGAGATGATAAGGAAAGGTTTTGCCAGTAGAGCAGTGTAGTTGGTCAAATCAGAGAACCCTCGTGTTAACGACTCTAAGCAGAGTACTGGAGGCTACAGCCCAGTGAGCTAAAAAACTAAGACATTTATTTTTAACATATTTTCAACCAAAAATCTGTTTTTCAACGTCTTTTGCTCATAGGGAGAGCATTACAACGAGTAAGTCATTACATCACACGCTGCAACTACAGTTTGTCTAACAAGGAGTACAACAGAGAATCAAATCAGCACATGTTTTGATCATCAGTGTTGGTGCCTGGAAGAGCATTTCATATTGTTTACGTGTCCAGCTGCTGCAACAGTAAAGCTGTTTTAGACCCCATAATTTAAAACAAAAAGGAATTGCATTATTGTGCATTGGATGATCATGTTTAATAATACATTATTGTGCATTGGATGATCATGTTTAATAATACATTATTGTGCATTGGATGATCATGTTTAATAATACATTATTGTGCATTGGATGATCATGTTTAATAATATATTATTGTGCATTGGATGATCATGTTTAATAATACATTATTGTGCATTGGATGATCATGTTTAATAATACATTATTGTGCATTGGATGATCATGTTTAATAATACATTATTGTGCATTGGATGATCATGTTTAATAGAACACGGAGGAGAATAACATCTCCTGAATAAACAGCTTCTAACGGATTTATCAAGTGCAACGTGTGACTCTTTGCCTTACCACGCGCCCTTACAGCAGCTGTAGAGACAACACAGACATTAGCCATGGATCCACCACAGTGCCCACCACCTCCTCCCCTCCCCATTCCAGCACACATGCTTCAGTCAGACAGACAGCAGAACAAAGGGCATGGTTCCCACAGCAGGAGAGAGCCCTGGGGTGACGGCACAGAGGGGATACTGATCGAAACGCTCACACTGACAGACAACAGTGTGTCCAATAACATCCGGCTTGTAGACGCAGGAGAGACGGGGGGTTGTTTCTGGCTGGGGGGGGTACAGTAATATGGGAGTGATGTTCATCAGGGTTGGGGTCAGTTCCATTTCGAGAAATGTCAGAAAAACATTTCTTACTGAAAAGCCATAATTTAACTGTATACATCCTAAACTTCCTAAATTAATTGAAATTTGAAATGGAATTGACCCCAACCCTGATGTGTCCACCACAGATAGAGGGAGGGGGAAAACAGACAAACCAGGTCACATGGACAGTCCTTCACTGGCCAATGAGGGAGGGGAAAAAACAGACAAACCAGTCCATGTGGACAGTCCTTCACTGGCCAATGAGGGAGAGGGAAAAAACAGACAAACCAGGTCACATGGACAGTCCTTCACTGGCCAATGAGGGAGGGGGAAAAAACAGACAAACCAGTTTACATGGACAGTCCTTCACTGGCCAATGAGGGAGGAGGAAGCAGCACAGCATCACAGACACTCATTCTTAGAGGGAAAGACTGGCACCTACATTAAAGAGCAGCAGTAAAATAACAATAGACAGACTACAGAGTCAATGTGCGGGGGTTAGTTGAGGTAATTGAGGTAATATGTACATGTAGATGGGAGGGCAATACCAATAGTCTGGGTAGCCATTTGATTAGATGTTCAAATAAACCAGAGCATATCTTCATGTATCAACCCTCCAGAAACATTGAAGGAGGGAGAGAGAGAGAGAGAGAGAGAGAGAAAGAGAGAGAGAGAGAGAGAGAGAGAGAGAAAGAAAGAAAGAAAGAAAGAAAGAAAGAAAGAAAGAAAGAAAGAAAGAAAGAAAGAAAGAGAGAGAGAAAGAGAGAGAGAGATATAGAGAGAGAGAAAGAGAAAGAGAAAGAGAGAGAGAGAGAGAGAGAGAGAGAAAGAGAGAGAGAGAGAGAGAGAGAAAGAGAGAGAAAGAGAGAGAAAGAGAGAGAGAGACTTTTGACTTTTGGTCTTTCTTTATTGAAACATTCTCAATTCATTTAAAACTCACCCCCCCACTCCTAAAATAAAAAAATAAATAAAAAAATAAATAAAAAATATATCCTGTACTGCATTCATGTACCATACTCATCTTTCCATCTACCACATGTTACAAAAACCCATACACAAAAAACCCTCTCCTACAACCGTATATCCAAAACATCTTCCCCAGCAATACAGACAGCCCCCCCAACACACCATATCTCCTCAAACATCTCCACACATTTGATCATTTTATAGAACTCAAACTCAACCCTAAGGCGCGCAGAGACCATCCCATTAAACAGTAGTAAAGGGTCTGTTATCCCCCCACCTTTAACCCTGTTCCTCCTTGTTAGCCAAATAGCTAACTTTGCCTGAGCAAACAGAAAATTCAACAAAACACATTTTTCTTTCTCCTTACTCGAATACCTGTATCCCATTATAAACATCCCAACAGCAAAAACCACCCCCAACCTGTCACACAGACATTCCAACAGAGACATTAATGGCATTAACCTGGTGCACACAGAAAACACATGAATTACAGTTTCTTTCATTTGACAGAAAGGACACCCCTGCCCAATTCCCGGATCAACCCGTGCCAACCAGCTGTTAGTGGCCAGGGCTCCATGAAGAACCCTCCACTGGAGGTCCCCTGACCTCTTTGGTACTGGGGGTTTGTAGAGCGCCCTCCATCTAAAACCCACCATACTCTCCGCCCCACATACCCCCTGCCACTGATGTGCCTTCACTCCTGTTAGGCTTCTAATGCTCCTAACCTTAACGCAGAGGTTGTAGAGGGCTTTACCTCCCACCCCCTCAAACTCCCCCAGGCTCGGAGTGTTAAAATCTAACAAGTCCTCCAGACCCCCTTGCCAGTCTCCAGTCTCTGCCATCACCTGCAGTGGCGGGAACATTGGTGGCCCCTCTCCCTTTGGCCTCTCAAACACCCCCCTTACCGGCTCAGACAGTGCCTCCTGGACCTCCTCCAGGAATCTCTCCAGCAGCCTAAGAGACGTTATTCCTGTTTGTTGCGCCAAGACCTCCGGGGTTTTCCACCCCTCCTCTCCCAGCAGTCTCAGGTCACCCAGCCTTTGTAAACCCCCTGCCATCAATTGCCTCTGCAGGGTGGCCGACTGAACCGATCTCAAAGGGATGGCTGGGTTGTGGAAGATAGGCTCCTCCCACACCCACTGCCCAGGCTCCACACCCCCTTCTCGTGTGGGCCTTAGCAGCTGCCAGGCCCTCAGCACCGCAGAGTAAAACTCTGAGAGACCTGCTGTACTCAGCCTCTCCAGCTTCATGAGGAACAGCTGCCGGTCCAACCCTAATCCGCCAGCTCTCCTCAGCAGCGCGCATGCTGGTTCCCTCCAGCCAACATCAGTGTGGTACAGCAGTCTCTGCACCGCCTTTAGTCGGAAAGCAGCCATCCTGCTCTCCAGCTCCACCAGGCCCTGTCCTCCTTCGTGGACGGTCATGTACAAAACTGCTGCCTTCAGCCAGTGATGTCCCGACCAAAAGAAGTCCACCAGCTTGCGTTGCAGGTCTGCAAGCAGACCGGCGGGGGGGTTGAGGACAGCCAGTTTATGCCACAAGGAAGATGCCACCAGGTTGTTGATTATCAGCACCCTCCCTCTATATGACACTTGGGACAGGAGCCACCTCCACCTGGCCAGTCTTGACACCACTGCCTGTGACAGCCCCTCCCAGTTCTTGCTGACCCACCTCTCCGAGCCCAGGTACACCCCCAACACTTTAAGCCCTTCACAACCCCACTGCAAACCCCCTGGAAGCAGAGGAGGAGCCCTATCCCCCCATGCCCCACATAACAGAGCTTTGCTCTTTCCCCAGTTTACCTTAGCTGATGAAGCTCCCTCGTACACCTTCAGACTAGTCTCTAGTTCCTGCATATCTTGCCCATCCCTGACCATCACAGAAACATCATCTGCATATGCTGAGACTGCTATTCCTGTCACCACATCCATGCCTGTCCAGCACACTCCCCGCAGTCTCCTGCGTAGCAGTCCTAAAAAAGGCTCAATGGCTAGTGTGTACAGCTGCCCAGATAGAGGGCATCCTTGTCTAATACCCCGTCTCACCCAGACTGGCCTACTGAGCCCCCCTCCCACCTTAACCATACATGACGCCCCAGCATACAACAGCTTCACACAGGTCACAAACCTCTTCCCAAACCCAAACACAGACATCACATTAAACAGATACTCATGATCCACTCTATCAAAAGCCTTCTCTTGATCTAAAGAGACCAGTCCAAAGTTCACATTAGAACCTCTCGACAAGTCCAACATGTCCCTAATCAAGAACAAGTTGTCCGTGATTGAGCGTCCCGGTACACAATATGTCTGGTCCTTGTGTATTATAGAGTCCAGATGGGACTTCAGTCTGTTAGAGAGGACCTTGGCAAAAATCTTGTAGTCCGCACAGAGTAATGCCACAGGCCTCCAGTTCTTAAGTTCACACAAGTCCCCTTTTTTGGGCAGGAGAGTCAGAGCCGCCCGACGGCAGCTCATCGGCAACTCTCCTACCCCGACGCATTCACGCAACACGCAAAATAAATCCTGTCCAATTGTTCCCCAGAATTTTTTGTAAAATTCCACTGGAAGTCCATCGACCCCAGGTGCACGACCGGGGGACATCTGGGTTACTGCCTCTGCCAGTTCATGTGACAACAGAGGAATGTCCATTTCATCCCTCTGTGCCCGAGAGAGCTTAGGGAGTCCTGCGAACAAGACCTGAGCACACATAGGATCACACATTTCTGCCCTATACAATTCAGTATAAAACTCCACAGTCCGCTCCCGCATCTCCCCCACCACAGAGGTCACCCGCCCATCAGACAGCCGTAGACAATGCATACCCTTGGCTTCACTGCTCTGTCTTTCCAAACCAAAGAAGAAGGAGCTGGGAGCATCCATCTCCTTGAGCATGGAGAACCTAGCTCTTACAAGTGCTCCCTTTGCTTTAACCTGGAAAAAACTGCCCAGGTCCCTACGTAATTCGGCTAAGTTAGCCTGGAGGCCTACATTGCCTTGCCCCACCATCTCTACCTCCATCTCACTAATACACCGCTCTAGTTCCCCCAATACTCTCCTAGCCTCTGAGGATGAGAGAGCAGTATACTGTTGACAGAAAAGCCTAATTTGCACTTTCCCCACATCCCACCATTGACTCAGAGACTCATACTCCTCTCTTCGCTGCCCCCATCTTTCCCAAAAAGTCTGGAAACCTGAGCAAAAAGTGGCATCTTGTAAGAGCTTTACATTGAACTTCCAATAAGATGCCTGCCGGGGCCCTGGTGAAATAGACAGCCGAGCCATGGTTATGTGGTGATCCGAAAACCCCACTGGGAGAATGGTAGCACCCAGTAGCCTATTGCTCTGATTCCTGGACATGTAAAAACGATCAAGTCGAGCTGCACTCACCCTAGCCCCAAAAACCTTCACCCACGTATACTGTCTTGTGTTTGGATGTTTAGTTCTCCAAACATCCACTAGGTCAAACTGATTAAAGATATCCCTTAACACTCCCACTGACACTGAATGAGGCTCTTCCCCATTTCTGTCTTTTGTAAAATCCATTGTACAGTTCCAGTCACCTCCGATCACCAGCGTCTCCTCAGGCGCTACTTGTGAGAGTTCCTGTCTAAGACTCCCAAATAGAACCCCTCTTTCTCTCCCTGTGTTAGGCGCATACACATTTATAAAGACAAAACACATGTTGTTAATTTCTGCTTTAACAACAAGCAACCTACCCCTACACACCTCCTTTGAGGAGCAAATTTTTACAGCCAGACCCGGTGCAAAAAGGACTGCCACCCCTGCACTAAGATTTGTCCCATGGCTCAACACACTTGCCCCTTTCCACCAGAGCCCCCAATCAACTTCATTCACCACATCACTATGCGTCTCCTGCAGAAACAACACCTGTACTTTTTTTTGTTTTACATATTCACCCAACACACTCCTCTTTCCCGCATCTCTGGCGCCATTTATATTGAGCGAGCCTACCCGAAGAGTCTCCATAAGAAGTGGGAGAAAAGCCAGCAGAGAAATAGACCAATAGCAAAGCTCAAAAAGCCCCAGTGTCAGTAAGAAATTAAACATTTAAACAGTGTCTGAAGGTAAACCTTTACGCACTGTTGTGACCCACTTCCTCAACCTAAACCGTTTCCTGGGTGAGAGGACTCCATGCCCCTCATTTCTCATAGCATGTTGTACTGATCTTACAAACTTTCTAGGATCAGGAAAAAAAGCCTCAAGATTAACTTTTTTCCCCTTAGTCTCATTCAGGAACCTTGTCAGTTCTCTCAACGTGTACTTAGACCCCTCGGGTTGACTGGCTGTCAGCTCCGGGCCAATTGAAGAGGAGTCTGAAAAAAATAACTCCTCATCCTCTTCCTCAGACTCACTTTCCTCCTCTTCTCTATCTCCCACCCTGACCACCTGCCCTTTCTCTCTGGTTAGGGCCTCACCCACAGCAACAGGCAACATTTCCATGGTGCCTTTGTCCACACCCTTTTTCTTTTTCCTCTTGACACCCTCCTCCTCCCCCCCTAATCTCTTACACTTCCCCACTATACTCTCCTCATCCACTAGAATAACCTGACTAGACGCAGTATCATCTGCACCACCCTCCATAGCATGACTAGGGCCAGCCTCAGCTACACCACCCTCCATAGCATGACTAGGCCCAGCATCATCTGCACCACCCTCCATAGCATGACTAGGGCCAGCCTCAGCTACACCACCCTCCATAGCATGACTCGGCCCAGCATCATCTGCACCACCCTCCATAGCATGACTAGGCCCAGCATCATCTGCACCACCCTCCATAGCATGACTAGGGCCAGCCTCAGCTACACCACCCTCCATAGCATGACTCGGCTCAGCATTATCTGCACCACCCTCCATAGCATGACTCGGCCCAGCATCATCTGCACCACCCTCCATAGCATGTCTAGGCCCAGCCTCAGCTACCCCACCATCTCTAGCCTGACTAGACCCAGCCTCTGCTTCTCCACCATCTCTAGCCTGACTAGACCCAGCCTCCACTACCCTACCATCTCTAGCCTGACTAGACCCAGCCTCTGCTTCTCCACCATCTCTAGCCTGACTAGACCCAGCCTCCACAACCCTACCATCTCTAGCCTGACTAGGCCCAGCCTCATCTACACCACCATCTCTAGACTGACTAGACCCAGCCTCTGCTTTCTGCATCTCCTTACCCCCTGCATTTTGACCTCGATTTCCCCCACCTGCCGTTGTACCTTCACCTTGTCTATGGCCTTTATGTGGGCACGCAAAACTCTTGTGCCCCAAATCCCCACATTCAAAACACCGTAGACTATCTGTGCTGGCAAAACCGGCATAGAGCCCCTCCCCATGCCTCACTTTAAAATGCACATTTAGCTGTTGCTCATTATTGTTCAGAAACATAAACACTTGCCTCCTGAACGAAACAACGTGCTTAACGGCATCTGCCTGAAAACCTGCTGACAGTACACGGAAACCGCTAGCAAACTTACCAAAACGACTCAGCTCTTTCCTAATTTGATCATCCGTAATAAACGGAGGCAAATTTGCCACTACAACTCTTGTTGAAGGGGTAGAGAGAGGTGAAATTGACACCAACACATCCCTTACAAATATTCCGCTAGCAATTAGCCTACCGACCAAATTAGCCCTTTTCATGAACACAACCACAGCTTTGTTCATTCTAGAAGCAGAATGTATAAACTCAGCTCCTACCTGTTCACCGACCGCGAGCAGAACCTCCTCCACCTTAACTCCGTTCTCAGGAACACACCTGAATCCATGCTGTATCGACAGCGTCTCCTCCGCGCTAGGCTGAGAAGCCATTGCGCACACTACACCTTCCAACCCCCAGGAAAGTTACTCTGTCCTCTTCCACCCTAACTTTGAAAAAGAAAACCTTGGATACCGCTAAAAACAAATATTTCATTAACCCTCCACCATAGAAAATAACATGTAAATAAAAGAATCAAGAAAGTTAGTTAGGATAGAGCTTTCCACACCAAACACTCAAACTCCAAAAAACTCCCAGCATGCACCGAGAGAGAGAGAGAGAGAGAAAGAGAGAGAAAGAGAGAGCGAGAGAGAGAGAGAGAGAGAGAGAGAAACATTGTAACCCATCAGCACACAAACTAGCTGGCCTCTCCCTCCACCGTAAAGCATTCCTCGCTTGTGAAAAACAAACCGTTAACTTTCTCAATGGAGTGGGGGTGTGAGTGTGTGCTGAGAAAGAGACGGGAGGGAAGGAGGGATGAAGGGAGGGGGGCATGGGGCTGCCCAACTGTGCCCGCTCTGAGCCAGACAGAGAGGTTGGGGGAGGAGGATGGGGGAAGGGAGGAGGAGGAGAGGAGGGGGATGGGGAAGGGAGGAGGGGACTGTTTATTCCCTGGACCATATACAGTACCTCCTGCCTCTCTACAGTGCCTTCGGAAAGTATTCAGACCCCTTGACTTTATCACATTTTGTTAGGTTATGGCCGTATTCTAAAATTGATTAAATATTTTTTTCCCCTCATCAATCTAGGTGTTATACCCCATAATGACCAAGCAAAAACAGTTTTTGGGAATTTTTTGCAGATTTATTACAAATAAAAAACTTAAATATGACATTTACATAAGTATTCAGACCCTGTACTCAGTACTTTGTTGAAGCACCATTGACAGCGATTACAGCCTTGAGTCTTCTTGGGTATGACGTTACAAGCTTGGCACACCTGTATTTGGGGAGTTTCTCCCATTCTTCTCTACAGATCCTCTCAAGCTCTGTCAGGTTGGATGGGGAGCATCGCTGCACAGCTATTTTCAGGTCTCTTCAGAGATGTTAGATTGGGTTCAAGTCCGGGCTCTGGCTGGGCCACTCAAAGACATTCAGAGACTTGTCCCAAGCCACTCCTGCGTTGTCTTGGCTGTGTGCTTAGGTTTGTTGTCCAGTTGGAAGGTGAACTGTCGCCACAGTCTGAAGTCCTGAGCTTCTCTGGAGCAGGTGTCATCAAGTTTCTCTGTGTAATCTGCTCCGTTCTTCTTTGCCTCGATCCTGACTAGTCTCTCAGTCCCTGCCGCTGAAAAACATTCCCACAGTATGATGCTGCCACCACCATGCTTCACCGTAGGGATGGTGCCAGGTTTCCTCCAGATGTAATGCTTGGCATTCAGGCTAATGAGTTCAATCTTGGTTTCATCAGACCAGAGAATCTTTTTTCTCATGGTCTGAGAGTCTTTAGGTGCCTTTTGGCAAACTCCAAGCTGACTGTCATGTGTCTTTTACTGAGGAGTGGCTTCCGTCTGGCCACTTTACCACAAAGGCCTTATTGGTGGAATGCTGCAGAGATGGTTGTCCTTCTGGAAGGTTCTCCCATCTCCACAGAGGAACTCTGGAGCTCTGTCAGAGTGAGCATTGGGTTCTTGACCACCTCCCTGACCAAGGCCCTTCTCCCCCAATTGCTCAGTTTGGCTGGTCGGTCAGCTCAAGGAAGAGTCTTGTTGGTTCCAAACTTCTTCCATTTAAGAATGATGGAGGCCACTGTGTTCTTGGGGACCTTCAATGCTGCAGAAATGTTTTGGTACCCTTCCCCAGATCTGTGCCTCGACACAAACCTGTCTCGGAGCTATACGGACAATTCCTTCGACCACATGGTTTGGTTTTTGCTCTGACATGCACTGTCAACTGTGGGACCTTATATAGACAGGTGTGTGCCTTTCCAAATCATGTCCAATCAATTAAATTTACCACAAGTGGACTCCAATCAAGTTGTAGAAACATCTCAAAGATGATCAATGGAAACAGGATGCACCTGAGCTCTTTTTCGTGTCTTTAATTAATCAATTGTAGAATAAGGCTGTAACGTAACAAAATGTGGAAAAAGTGAAAGGATCTGAATACTTTCTGAAGGCCCTGTATGACAGGAAGTCAGGTTTACACAGACACTACTGCTATAGCAGTTGTTGACATCACACCTTAGTAAGGGCTGTTCTCTGACAACTGTCTGTCTGTCTGTCTGTCTGTCTGTCTGTCTGTCTGTCTGTCTGTCTGTCTGTCACGCTGTCTGTCTGTCACTCTGTCAGTCAGTCAGTCAGTCTGTCTGTCTGTCACTCTGTCTGTCTGTCACTCTGTCTGTCTGTCTGTCTGTCTGTCTGTCTGTCTGTCTGTCTGTCTGTCTGTCTGTCTGTCTGTCTGTCTGTCTGTCTGTCTGTCTGTCTGCCTGCCTGCCTGTCTGTCTGTCTGTCTGTCTGTCTGTCTGTCTGTCTGTACCACTGCTGCCTTCTCGCTACCACTTGAAATTAAATGTAAAGAAATGGGAACTAAACAGTCAACCGTAGGGCTGTTTCCAGAAGGGTCAGACAGGCTAGATGTCAGGCAGAGGGGTCAGACAGGCTAGATGTCAGGGCAGGCAGAGGGGTCAGACAGGCTAGATGTCAGGGCAGGCAGAGGGGTCAGGCAGACTGGTACGAGTCCAGAAAAAAGGGTAAAAACCGGGAAGACTAGAAAAAGAGAATAGAAAACAGGAGCACGGGAAACCACGCTGGTTGACATGAAAACATACAAGATGAACTGGCACAGAGAAACAGGAAACACTGGGATAACTACACTGGCACAGAGAGACAGCAAACGCTGGGATAAATACACTGGCACAGAGAGACAGGAAACACTGGGATAAATACACTGGCACAGAGAGACAGGAAACACTGGGATAAATACACTGGCACAGAGAGACAGGAAACGCTGGGATAAATACACTGGCACAGAGAGACAGGAAACACTGGGATAAATACACTGGCACAGAGAGACAGGAAACACTGGGATAAATACACTGGGGAAATAAGTGACACCTGGAGGCGGTGGAGACAATCACAAGGACAGGTGAAACAGATCAGGGTGTGACACACACACTGAGCCAACAAGCAAGTGACCAAGTAGCCTGGTGGAATGTGGTGTGTGTGTGTGTGTGTGTGTGTGTGTGTGTGTGTGTGTGTGTGTGTGTGTGTGTGTGTGTGTGTGTGTGTGTTTGACTGCTCCATACTCTCTCTGGATTTTCTCAGAAACTGTTCAGAGTTCAAGGAAGATGGGAAAATGGTTAAGGTTGAGTTTGAAGATTGAGGCCTGCGTTTTCTCATTTCTAAATGAACACATTGTGAAAAACTAATTAAATGAGCAGGAGTACCAGGAGCTTTGGTCTAGTGTTAATTACAGTAAGCTCAATTAGCATGCGCTGCAGGGCATTCTGCCGAGGGGGATAATATACCAAAGTAGCAAGCGAGTGTGTGTGTGTGTGTGTGTGTGTGTGTGTGTGTGTGTGTGTGTGTGTGTGTGTGTACATGACTAAGCCACTCATTATCTACACAGCAGGATGGTGATAGAGAATAGCAACTGATCCAGATCCCCAATTAATACTGTTCAGACATTACCTGTATAATGTACTGGGCAAATAGCCAGATAAGAAAACATCAGCCAATGTCCAGGATAACAAATATCCAGCCACATCAGATCAGCGTTTTCAAGTCAACCAGGTAACAATCTCATATGCCTAGTTAAATAAAGTTTAAATCAAAAATAAATCCAAAAATCTGATATAGGGCAGTTTATCTCGCTGTAACAACACAATATACAAGTAGTCTTGCATGAGTGTCTGGTGAGAAGAGGGTTACAACAGTTCCCTATATGTCTGGTGAGAAGAGGATTACATCAGATTACAACAGTTCCCTATATGTCTGGTGAGAAGTGGATTACATCAGATTACAACAGTTCCCTCCTATATGTCTGGTGAGAAGAGAGTTACAACAGTTCCCTATATGTCTGGTGAGAAGAGGATTACATCAGATTACAACAGTTCCCTATATGTCTGGTGAGAAGAGGATTACATCAGATTACAACAGTTCCCTATATGTCTGGTGAGAAGAGGGTTACATCAGATTACAACAGTTCCCTATATGTCTGGTGAGAAGTGGATTACATCAGATTACAACAGTTCCCTATATGTCTGGTGAGAAGTGGATTACATCAGATTACAACAGTTCCCTATATGTCTGGTGAGAAGTGGATTACATCAGATTACAACAGTTCCCTCCTATATGTCTGGTGAGAAGAGAGTTACAACAGTTCCCTATATGTCTGGTGAGAAGAGGATTACATCAGATTACAACAGTTCCCTATATGTCTGAGCTACAGGCCAGGGACATCTGGTTGATCAGTATTGTTTTTCCTAGCCCCCCTACAGTCTCCTCTGTTTAGGGAACCTCTCAGCCCCCCACCTAGCCTCCCTCCAGTCTCCTCTGTTAAGGGAACCTCCCAGTCCCTCACCTAGCCCCCCACCTAGCCCCCCTCCAGTCTCCTCTGTTAAGGGAACCTCTCAGCCCCCCTCCAGTCTCCTCTGTTAAGGGAACCTCCCAGTCCCCCACCTAGCCCCCCTCCAGTCTCCTCTGTTAAGGGAACCTCCCAGTCCCCCACCTAGCCCCCCACCTAGCCCCCTCCAGTCTCCTCTGTTAAGGGAACCTCTCAGCCCCCCACCTAGCCCCGCTCCAGTCTCCTCTGTTAAGGGAACCTCCCAGTCCCCCACCTAGCTCCCCTCCAGTCTCCTCTGTTGAGGGAACCTCCCAGTCCCCCACCTAGCCCCCCTCCAGTCTCCTCTGTTAAGGGAACCTCCCAGCCCCCCACCTAGCTCCCCACCTAGCTCCCCTCCAGTCTCCTCTGTTAAGGGAACCTCCCAGTCCCCCACCTAGCTCCCCTTCAGTCTCCTCTTTTAGGGGAACCTCCCAGCCCCCCACCTAGCTCCCCTCCAGTCTCCTCTGGTAGGGGACTGCAGGCTTCACAGTAGGGTGCAGTCTGATGGCTAAAGATTTGCTGGTGCACTCATCATGTGTGACCAAGTGTGTGTGTCTGTCTGTCTGTCTGCCTGTCTGTCTGTCTGTCTGTCTGTCTGTCTGTGTGTTTGTCTGTGTGTGTTTGTCTGTGTGTTTGTGTGTGAGCGTGTGTGTGAGGATTTACAGTGTTTAAACCTCCTTTAACCTCTGTCCCCCAGGAGGACCTGATTGGGGTCAGTTAACAAACGGTCCTCCAGGAGAGACAAGAAGGACAACAGAGGAAAAATAATACCCAAACAAACAATGGGGTGCATACAGGCATGTGTGTGTGTGTGTGTGTGTGTGTGTGTGTGTGTGTGTGTGTGTGTGTGTGTGTGTGTGTGTGTGTGTGTGTGTGTGTGTGTGTGTGTGTGTGTGTGTGTGTGTGTATTCATGCGTGTCTCTTGGTTAGGTTTACATTGAAAAACCTAACACGTAACCCAAACCGGCGGAGCGTGTGCGCCATTGTGCATACATGTATTTTGTCCCCTACACCAAATGTGATCACGACACGCAGGTTAAAATATCAAAACAAACTCTGAACCAATTACATTAACTTGGGGACAGGTGTAACGGTATTCATCGTCTGAAGAAGAGGAATCATCGGACCAAAGCACAGCGTGGAAAGTGTTCATGCTTTCTTTATTAAAACTGAACACGATAACAAAATAACAACGGGAATAACCGAAACCGTCCTGAAAGGTGCAAAACACTAACCAGAAATTAACTGCCCACAAAAACCCTGTGGGAAAAGCTACCTAAGTATGGTTCCCAATCAGAGACAACGATAGATACCTGATTGAGAACCATACCTGGCCAAAACAAAGAAATACAAAAACATAGAAAAAGGAACATAGAATGCCCACCCAAATCACACCCTGACCAAACCAACATAGAGACATTGCTCTAAGGTCAGGGCGTGACAACAGGTCGAAAAGCATTAAACACTTATGGCAATTTAGCTTGCACTTGCTAGCTATAATTTGTCCTATTTAGCTAGCTTGCTGTTGCTAGCTAATTTGTCCTGGGATATAAACATTAGGTTGATATTTTACCTGAAATGCACAAGGTCCTCTACTCCGACAATTAATCCATACATAAAAACGGTCAACCGAATCGTTTCTAGTCAACTCTTCTCCTTCCAGGCTTTTTCATCGTTTAACTTATATGGTGATTGGCATCTAAACTTTCATAGTATTACCACGACAACCGGCAACAGTTCGTCTTTCAATCACCCATGTGGGTATAACCAATGAGGAGATGGCACGTGGGTACCTGCTTCTATAAACCAATGAGGAGATGGGAGAGGCAGGACTAGCAGTGCGATCTGCGTCAGAAATAGCAATGACTTCTATTTTAGCCCTTGGCAACGCAGACGCTCGTTGACGCGCGTGAGCAGTGTGGGTGCAATAATTGAATAACATGGATTCCTACATTTATTTCGCTCGCGCACACGACAGTGTAGTCAGGGAATAAGGGAACATAGGCTAATATTTACAGTAATAGCGTTGAGGTTGTAAATTATTTATATCACTCTAATTCAGTATGTCTAGTTAAATCTACAAGGGAAACATATAGAGAACCATTAGACTACATGAATAAAGAGGGTCAATCTGTGTGCATCTAAGAAAAGTCTCATGTTTTCTAACCACTGGGACATTTGTGTCTGTTGTTGGAAGTGGTTGTCCACTTTTTAAAACTTTTACAGGACTGTTTTTTAAATATTTTTTTTAACCATTATTTAACCAGGCAAGTCAGTTAAGAACAAATTCTTAAATTCAATGACGGCCTAGGAACAGTGTGTTAACTGCCTTGTTCAGGGGCAGAAGCACAGATTTTTTTTGACCTTGTCAGTTTGGGGATTCGGTCTTGCAACCTTTCGTTACTAGTCCAATTCTCTAACCACTAGGCTACCTGCCGCCCCTACCCTCTAACCACTAGGCTACCTACCGCCGCTACCCTCTAACCACTAGGCTACCTGCCGCCCCTACCCTCTAACCACTAGGCTACCTACCGCCGCTACCCTCTAACCACTAGGCTACCTACCGCCCCTACCCTCTAACCACTAGGCTACCTGCCGCCCCTACCCTCTAACCACTAGGCTACCTGCCGCCCCTACCCTCTAACCACTAGGCTACCTACCGCCCCTACCCTCTAACCACTAGGCTACCTGCCGCCCCTACCCTCTAACCACTAGGCTACCTGCCGCCCCTACCCTCTAACCACTAGGCTACCTACCGCCCCTACCCTCTAACCACTAGGCTACCTGCCGCCCCTACCCTCTAACCACTAGGCTACCTGCCGCCCCTACCCTCTAACCACTAGGCTACCTGCCGCCCCTACCCTCTAACCACTAGGCTACCTGCCGCCCCTACCCTCTAACCACTAGGCTACCTGCCGCCCCTACCCTCTAACCACTAGGCTACCTGCCGCCCCTACCCTCTAACCACTAGGCAACCTGCCGCCCCATTTTGTCACATGTCTGATGGGCATAGCATCTGCAGCCATTCTTATGATGTATGGATTCCCTCTGAGTGAAACACCATGGGGTTGAAGGTCAGGAAACTTCAAACTAGCAAGAGAGGAGAATACGACGGAGGCAACAATGAAAACAACGCAGAATGTTCTGTTGAAACTTTTATATAAAGTTGAAGATTAAACACAATTTACGTGTGTGTTTGTGTTCGCATTAAGGTATGTGTGTACGGGCGTGTGTGTTTGTGTTCGCATTAAGGTATGTGTGTACGGGCGTGTGTGTTTGTGTTCGCATTAAGGTATGTGTGTACGAGCGTGTGTGTTTGTGTTCGCATTAAGGTATGTGTGTACGAGCGTGTGTGTGCATGTGTCCGCTTGCGTGTGTGTGCTTGTTTTTGTGTATGTGTGTGTCTAGTCCTCTGGTGGTTTGGGAGCTTGGTCTGGAGGCCTGGTGTGTGTGTCTATCAACAGCTTAATCTTCAGAGACAGAGAGAAACAGAGAGAAACAGAGAGAGACAGAGAGAGACAGAGAGAGACAGAGAGAGACAGAGAGAACCCCCACTGGGAAGGCAGGGCAGGAGAAAAAGATAGAGAGAGACTGAACATGGAGAGAGTGACAAGAGTTATGGAGATAAAGATTTTCTCTTCTGTCAAACATCAGAGGGAAGGTGAAAAAAACAGATGATCTGTTCACAAGATGAACTACCTACTATCCATCAGCTGTTTCAACTAAACACAGAGTGAGAGAAAGCCAGACAGGGAGGGAGAGAGAGAGAGACAGGAGAGGAAAGGAGAAGATCACCAAAAATATTCTGGTTGAAGACATGATTGTTTATGTTTTATTTCCACATTGTGTGCAATCTCCCAGATTTTTTTTTCACTTCCAAATTGATTTCCCTGATTAATTAATTTGTAAAGCCATTACCTAAAGGTGGACATTTAATTTGGGCCGGAAATCAACGCCATCGCTCCAGGGAGCAGGAATACGTCTCATTAATGTGTAAATGAAGGGGCGAGTGCGTCACAAAGACAATACCACATCTGATTAGCTTTGAGAAATATTAATTTACCTTTTTGAAATGACAATTTATCATTATGCCAAAGTGTCAGTTGTAAAAGGTTGAATCTTTCACCTGTGACAGAGCACATCCAGAGCCCTGCTTAGAAGTGGCTAACAGGAAGTCTCAAATGGCAGGACAGTGACAACAACACGTCTACATTGAGACACAAACCCCTATGATGTGTCATTGTACTACAAGACACACACACACTTAGGCTGCATTCTGAGTCTCCCAACCAAGGAATTAAACGCCAATCTAACAGGAAAACACAAGGTAGGAGAACAACCCTCTGCTCAAACACATATTATAGCAATTCACAGTGACCATAAATCACATCAGCTGAAAAAACCCTCCACTTGGCCCGTCTGTCCAGCAGAGCAGAGACAAATAGTCTCCAGCGATTGAACCTCTAACCTTGAAAGACGCGGGAGGCGTTCACCTTTCTTAGCTTGGCTCGGTAGACTACCCCAACCCCAAGAGACTGAGGGGGCCTTTTGCTTTTGCTAAACTTTCAGCCCAACCCCAGAGTCACAGTGTAAAGTGATTTTACAGTGCTGTTGTCATCACCTCAGGTTGAGAGATAGAGTTTGTAGCACGGCCAGACACTTAGGAGGACAACTTTTGCAGACAAATCGAAGTGGAAATGGGGGAGAAAATAGAGTAGTCAGATAATGTTTATTATTTCAGTAAGACTTTCAGATAATGTTTATTATTTCAGTAAGACTTTCAGATAATGTTTATTATTTCAGTAAGACTTTCAGATAATGTTTATTATTTCAGTAAGACAGTCAGATAATGTTTATTATTTCAGTAAGACTTTCAGATAATGTTTATTATTTCAGTAAGACAGTCAGATAATGTTTATTATTTCAGTAAGACTTTCAGATAATGTTTATTATTTCAGTAAGACAGTCAGATAATGTTTATTATTTCAGTAAGACTTTCAGATAATGTTTATTATTTCAGTAAGACTTTCAGATAATGTTTATTATTTCAGTAAGACAGTCAGATAATGTTTATTATTTCAGTAAGACTTTCAGATAATGTTTATTATTTCAGTAAGACAGTCAGATAATGTTTATTATTTCAGTAAGACTTTCAGATAATGTTTATTATTTCAGTAAGACAGTCAGATAATGTTTATTATTTCAGTAAGACTTTCAGATAATGTTTATTATTTCAGTAAGACTTTCAGATAATGTTTATTATTTCAGTAAGACAGTCAGATAATGTTTATTATTTCAGTAAGACTTTCAGATAATGTTTATTATTTCAGTAAGACTTTCAGATAATGTTTATTATTTCAGTAAGACTTTCAGATAATGTTTATTATTTCAGTAAGACTTTCAGATAATGTTTATTATTTCAGTAAGACAGTCAGATAATGTTTATTATTTCAGTAAGACAGTCAGATAATGTTTATTATTTCAGTAAGACAGTCAGATAATGTTTATTATTTCAGTAAGACAGTCAGATAATGTTTATTATTTCAGTAAGACAGTCAGATAATGTTTATTATTTCAGTAAGACAGTCAGATAATGTTTATTATTTCAGTAAGACAGTCAGATAATGTTTATTATTTCAGTAAGACAGTCAGATAATGTTTATTATTTCAGTAAGACTTTCAGATAATGTTTATTATTTCAGTAAGACTTTCAGATAATGTTTATTATTTCAGTAAGACAGTCAGATAATGTTTATTATTTCAGTAAGACAGTCAGATAATGTTTATTATTTCAGTAAGACAGTCAGATAATGTTTATTATTTCAGTAAGACAGTCAGATAATGTTTATTATTTCAGTAAGACAGTCAGATAATGTTTATTATTTCAGTAAGACAGTCAGATAATGTTTATTATTTCAGTAAGACTTTCAGATAATGTTTATTATTTCAGTAAGACTTTCAGATAATGTTTATTATTTCAGTAAGACAGTCAGATAATGTTTATTATTTCAGTAAGACAGTCAGATAATGTTTATTATTTCAGTAAGACAGTCAGATAATGTTTATTATTTCAGTAAGACAGTCAGATAATGTTTATTATTTCAGTAAGACAGTCAGATAATGTTTATTATTTCAGTAAGACAGTCAGATAATGTTTATTATTTCAGTAAGACAGTCAGATAATGTTTATTATTTCAGTAAGACAGTCAGATAATGTTTATTATTTCAGTAAGACAGTCAGATAATGTTTATTATTTCAGTAAGACAGTCAGATAATGTTTATTATTTCAGTAAGACTTTCAGATAATGTTTATTATTTCAGTAAGACAGTCAGATAATGTTTATTATTTCAGTAAGACAGTCAGATAATGTTTATTATTTCAGTAAGACTTTCAGATAATGTTTATTATTTCAGTAAGACTTTCAGATAATGTTTATTATTTCAGTAAGACAGTCAGATAATGTTTATTATTTCAGTAAGACAGTCAGATAATGTTTATTATTTCAGTAAGACAGTCAGATAATGTTTATTATTTCAGTAAGACAGTCAGATAATGTTTATTATTTCAGTAAGACAGTCAGATAATGTTTATTATTTCAGTAAGACAGTCAGATAATGTTTATTATTTCAGTAAGACAGTCAGATAATGTTTATTATTTCAGTAAGACTTTCAGATAATGTTTATTATTTCAGTAAGACTTTCAGATAATGTTTATTATTTCAGTAAGACAGTCAGATAATGTTTATTATTTCAGTAAGACAGTCAGATAATGTTTATTATTTCAGTAAGACAGTCAGATAATGTTTATTATTTCAGTAAGACAGTCAGATAATGTTTATTATTTCAGTAAGACTTTCAGATAATGTTTATTATTTCAGTAAGACAGTCAGATAATGTTTATTATTTCAGTAAGACAGTCAGATAATGTTTATTATTTCAGTAAGACAGTCAGATAATGTTTATTATTTCAGTAAGACAGTCAGATAATGTTTATTATTTCAGTAAGACTTTCAGATAATGTTTATTATTTCAGTAAGACAGTCAGATAATGTTTATTATTTCAGTAAGACAGTCAGATAATGTTTATTATTTCAGTAAGACAGTCAGATAATGTTTATTATTTCAGTAAGACAGTCAGATAATGTTTATTATTTCAGTAAGACTTTTTGACAGATATAATCCTACCTCAGTAAGACTTCACTTAAAGCCAACATGCAGGTATAACGCTTCATTAGTTGTTATAAGCATGCATGACCCTTCATAATGCCTTATATGGCTTAGTTACCATTACTTGGAAACTACAGATTATTCCATACATTGGGCAGGAGGTTAGGAAGTGCAGCTCAGTTTCCACCTCATTTTGTGGGCAGTGAGCACATAGCCTGTCTTCTCTTGAGAGCCATGTCTGCCTACGGCGGCCTTTCTCAATAGCAAGGCTATGCTCACTGAGTCTGTACATAGTCAAAGCTTTCCTTAAGTTTGGGTCAGTCACAGTGGTCAGGTATTCTGCCACTGTGTACTCTCTTTTTAAAGCCAATTAGCATTCTAGTTTGCTCTGTTTTTTTGTTAATTCTTTCCAATGTGTCAAGTAATTATCTTTTTGTTTTCTCATGATTTGGTTGGGTCTAATTGTGCTGTTGTCCTGGGGCTCTGTGGGGTGTGTTTGTGTTTGTGAACAAAGCCCCAGGACCAGCTTGCTTCGGGGACTCTTCTCCAGGTTCATCTCTCTGTAGGTGATGGCTTTGTTATGGAAGGTTTTGGAATCGCTTCCTTTTAGGTGGTTGTAGAATTTAACGGCTCTTTTCTGGATTTTGATAATTAGTGGGTATCGGCCCAATTCTGCTCTGCATGCATTATTTGGTGTTCTACGTTGTACACAGAGGATATTTTTTCAGAATTCTGCATGCAGAGTCTCAATTTGGTGTTTGTCCCATTTTGTGAAGTCTTGGTTGGTGAGCGGACCCCAGACCTCACAACCATAAAGGGCAATGAGCTCTATGAATCTCTCTCTCTCTCTCTCTCTCTCACCCTCTCACTCTCACTCTCACACTCACACTCACACTCACACTCACACTCACACTCACACTCACACTCTCACTCTCACTCTCACTCTCACTCTCACCAGAGACAGAGGATGAGAGTAGATGGTCAGGATGCATACAGTATCACAGGAGTCAAGGTCAGGTCAGGGTACAGGAGTCAAGGCTAGGTCAGGGTACAGGAGTCAAGGCTAGGTCAGGGTACAGGAGTCAAGGCTAGGTCAGGGTACTGGAGTCAAGGCTAGGTCAGGGTACTGGAGTCAAGGCTAGGTCAGGGTACAGGAGTCAAGGCTAGGTCAGGGTACAGGAGTCAAGGCTAGGTCAGGGTACTGGAGTCAAGGCTAGGTCAGGGTACAGGAGTCAAGGCTAGGTCAGGGTACAGGAGTCAAGGCTAGGTCAGGGTACAGGAGTCAAGGCTAGGTCAGGGTACTGGAGTCAAGGCTAGGTCAGGGTTGACAGCGATGGGTAAGTCTGTGCTAGACTTACCCATTTACCATAGTTGATGGAACTGTACTGGAATGTACAAAAATATCTGAGCCATCACAGTACGGTTGGTTTGGCCAGCAGAGCTTCCTAGACCCCTTCAGATACAACAGTCCAGGGACCTCCCCTGGGAAACCTCCCATCACTTTCCTCTCCAGAGGCATCAATGGAGCCCTTGTCTGACAGCATAGCACTCCACTGTGAGCCAGGGGCCTCGCACACCGAAATATTGTCTTTGACTTTTACTTCAAACATTGGGATAACCTGACTTCAACAAGCGTGGCTGTGCTGCCTTTGACCCACCTCTTGGGAGTGTCAACGTTTATCTTGTTACTCTGGTAATATAGCTGCACACATGCACACACACACAGACACACACACACAGACACACACGCACAGACACACACACACAGACACACACACACACACGCACACACGCACACACGCACACACACGCACACACACACACATCTAATCCCCCTTAGTGAATGACATGGTCTGTGCAGGGTGACCACCATAGCCCCCCTGGCCAGGTGACTCTCCCCCCTCCCCCGCCCTCCCCCCTCCCGCCATCCCAGTAAAACAGCAGTGGAGAGAGAGAGGGGAGCTGTGGTCTCTGGCTAACCTACTCCCTATACAGTGCACTACTTTTGACCAGAGACCCTGGTCTAAAGTAGTGCACTACAAAGGGAATAGGGTGCCATTTGAGAGTCAGCCTGTGGCGGTCTGTCTGGCACTAAAATGATTTAATGGCTGCTTCCACCAGCCGCATAGTAAAGGCTGTATTCTGTAGACCTGATGCTGAGAGAGAGAGCAGCGTTGTTGG
This sequence comes from Oncorhynchus clarkii lewisi, assembly GCF_045791955.1. Lineage (NCBI taxonomy): Eukaryota > Metazoa > Chordata > Actinopteri > Salmoniformes > Salmonidae > Oncorhynchus > Oncorhynchus clarkii. The sequence continues at coordinate 3,297,095 of NC_092153.1, forward strand.
TCTGGGCCAGGTGGTTGCCATACAGATGTAGGATCTTCATTTGATCACCCTGTTGCAGGAGAACTTTCCTGCAATGCAGAACATGTTCAACTTTTATTGTATATGAGGTTTAAAAAAGGCTTCTGAAGTTTGTCATTTCCACTTTGACATTTTCGACTTGATTTTCCCTTTCTAATAATGTTTCCATCCATATAACTGTCCCTTAATAATAATCCACATTTCACATGTCTTGTTCCTGTTGTAGTAAACTGGCTCAAATTAACACCCTACTGTATATATGTCCATACACATCCAATACACATTTAATCCAACCTGTTAAATGTAAACAGGAGATGAGAAATTACTAGGAATTAAATGGGGAAGTGAAAGAGGTCACAGAGGTTGAGTTTAGTGGGGATTTTATCAATGAATCATTCAACAGTCTTACTGTATTATTAATGTAGTGGAAGGGGAAACTGTCCTCTGACCGTTTCCCATCAAACACCAGAGACCTACAGAGCAAGAATCACAATCCAAAATGCAATGGAGTCACAGTTAGTCTGTTACAGCAGATCACTGAGAGGTGTGTGTGTGTGTGTGTGTGTGTGTGTGTGTGTGTGTGTGTGTGTGTGTGTGTGTGTGTGTGTGTGTGTGTGTATACAAGCAAGTGAGCGAGCGTGTGTTGACAGGGTACGGGGGAGCATTCTTTGTGTTCTCCGATGAGAAACACGCAGATGTAACTAAACACATGGATAAGTCATGGCACCAAGCCGTACTCAAATACATCAGAGGTACTCTTCTAAACAGCCTGGGGTGTAGTATTTTTGTTTCTGTGTTGTTGGGACAAGAGCTGAAGCGATTGAGCAGAGAAACACTACTCCTGAGACCTAAGAATACACAGGCAGACCGGCTGACAGACAGACAGACAAACAGGCCGACAGACCGACAGGACAACAGACAGACAGACAGACAGACAGACAGACAGACAGACAGACAGACAGACAGACAGACAGACAGACAGACAGACAGACAGACAGAGACATGCAGGCAGGCAGCCAGCCAGCCAGCCAGCCAGCCAGAGACAGACAGACAGACAGACAGAGACATGCAGGCAGCCAGACAGACAGACCAGAGCTGAGCCCCGCAGGTCCAAGCCATTAAATCTCTGTTGTAGCATACTCCACCAGACAATAGTTTTAACATGCAGTAACAAGCATCTCTCTCCTCTTCTCTCTCCACGTTCCTCTCTCAGCTCCGATCATGTTGTACACAGACATGCTACCAGAGTTGTTTAGAATGGAATATAATCAATGTCTCTCTCCTTCTCTCTCCTCAGGTCTTGTAGTTGACTGCTGTACTGCTCTTGTCTGTGAAGGTGCGCCAACTCACAATGGACACAAGTTCTTCTCTACCCCCTGACCTTTTCTAGCCCTTATCACTGAAGCTCATGTTCCACTTCTGTAGCCAGGTAGGACAGGGTGAGGGGCAGTCATTACAGCTTTTGTGAACAGATCTGTTAACGTGAACTGGACTTGCGCTGAGGGAGATGAATTGAGGGAAGCTATTGAATCATTGAATCCTCAATAGGTCTGTTTAGAACAGATTAAACAGAGGAGCAGAGAGCTGTGTTGGCAGCGCACTACATTGCTGCCTGCCATAAGATGAGGGACAGTGTCTGACAGACCAATCAACCTGAACATGTCCTCTATGATTATTGGTATTGGTCAATGTCTGGTTATTTTGACCCTTGGTTATTGTTGTTACTGTTGTTCCGTTGACAATATTGATTATTTTTATTAATTATGTTAATATTGTAAATCTCCAAAGTAAGCTTTGGCAAAATGTACATTGTTACGTCATGCCAATAAAGCAAATATAATTTAATTGAATTAAATTGAAAGAGAGAGAGAGAGAGAGAGATGGAGAGAGAGAGAGAGATGGAGAGAGAGGGAGAGAGAGAGAGAGAGAGAGAGAGAGAGAGAGAGAGAGAGAGATGGAGAGATGGAGAAAGAGGGAGAGAGAGAGAGAGGGAGAGAGAGATGGATGGATGCCAATGTAGGCTCTGAATTGAATTGAGACACAGAGAGCCACACACCAGGTCTTTGCCCCAAAGAATACAGTATCACTCATTGAGGGATATACATGGCACATCATCACAGATTACATTACAGATGAGAATTTACAGAGAATGAGAACTTTAGACACATTATAGCTGTAGTCATGAAACATCATGAACCAGCCACCAAGTGTGATATTAAAGCCATTAGGTGAGGAAGAAATACATCCCGGTGCTATTTTCAAACATCTTGATAAACTATCTCGTTGTCTACTGGTGCAGGAAACATTTTAGACATTACAGTATCAACACAAATACTGTAAGCCCAGAGACTACTGTAAACCCAGAGACTACTGTAAACCCAGAGACTACTGTAAACCCAGAGACTACTGTAAGCCCAGAGACTACTGTAGTCTCTAAACCCAGAGACTACTGTAAGCCCAGAGACTACTGTAGTCTCTAAACCCAGAGACTACTGTAAGCCCAGAGACTACTGTAAACCCAGAGACTACTGTAAACCCAGAGACTACTGTAAACCCAGAGACTACTGTAAGCCCAGAGACTACTGTAAGCCCAGAGACTACTGTAGTCTCTAAACCCAGAGACTACTGTAAGCCCAGAGACTACTGTAAGCCCAGAGACTACTGTAGTCTCTAAACCCAGAGACTACTGTAAGCCCAGAGACTACTGTAAGCCCAGAGACTACTGTAAACCCAGAGACTACTGTAAGCCCAGAGACTACTGTAAGCCCAGAGACTACTGTAAACCCAGAGACTACTGTAATCCCAGAGACTACTGTAAACCCAGAGACTACTGTAAGCCCAGAGACTACTCTAAACCCAGAGACTACTGTAAGCCCAGAGACTACTGTAAGCCCAGAGACTACTGTAAGCCCAGAGACTACTGTAAACCCAGAGACTACTGTAAACCAAAGGACAACTGCTGCTCAACTCTGCACTCTATCGACGAGTGGCAATAATTAACCAAAATTATGAGCAAAGTTGCAAAGTTTGGGGCAACATCAATGTTATATGGCCTGGAACAGACAAGAAAATGACAATTATGTCATGGGCTGCGTCGTAAAGATGTGCATGATACTGTATCTAATGCCCTAAAGCAGTCGGCAGAGTGATCAGACAGTCTTACTCTAGTGGTATGATTCCAACCTCTTGTCTTTTGTCTATCCGGCCAACATCTTGTGCGCATAGGTAGCCTAAAATCGATTCGGGATGCACATACTGACCTCAACCGAAAATTCAATAACATAATTGATCTGAAAAATCTATCGAAGGGACAGTACATTGACGCAACACGAGACGTCCTAGAGTCAAATAACAAAGATTCTACCGCGTTTGTCATTCTGATAACACCATTTATATGAAGTTGCTTGTTCAGTCAATAATTATTTGACATAAGCATCTTCTACGAAATGTAAATATGGTTACTCAAATATGATCAAATTGCCTAGCAGTCAAACTTTCCAGAAAAATAAGTTCATTCAATTGCTGTCTCACGACCATTTTATTTGTATTTATTTTTTACAAACCTTACCTTTCTTTATTGGTGCATTTACGTTGCTGGAGAAAGTTAGTTTCATACGAAGGCTGAAGCAGAGCGCGTTGGCCTATGCACAGTAGCCCATAGAGTATCCACTGTCCGGTACGTGTCTCTCTCCTACCAAGTGGCTATCTGCCTGGCTGGCTTTGCAGGCGCTGTGATGTTGTGCGGAGATCCCACTACAGCTGTTAAAAGGGGAGTTTTGAACCTACGAATCGGTTGAGGGTGTTTTAAATCTCAAATTAAGGACATGTGTGTTACAATTTAATTGTAGGTAGGCTAACTTTTAACAACCCAGAGCCTTTTTCTTCAAACTAATTTCTTCAGTCATATAATTGTGTTTTCATTCTATTCAGAGTGAGAGATGCGCACCCCCCTTTGGATAGAATGGTCACTCTCGATGTGAGGGCGTGATACGGTTCTAATTGATATTGATAAGGATACTTGACAGAATGGTTGCTTTTATACTTTGTCTCCTGATATACATTTGCTCTGGTAGTAATAGGACATTCTACTAACAGTTATAACTACGTTTTTGTATTAGTATTATTACAAATGCTTTATTAATGGGAAATGTTACAAAATATGTTTGCAAGTGTCAGCAAAAAGCTTAATTAAAAGTGTTGATATTATTCAGTCACACACGTTGCTGTTATACCAAAACATACACTTTTAATGATAATACTGGCAGGAAAGATTCTTTTTTAAAGTGTTTTAAAGAAGAAACCAGTTCTGTTGACTTTCTCTTCTTCCTTTTCTTTAGGTCAGTGACTGCCCTACAACACTGCCCTACAACACTGCCCTACAACACTGCCCTACAACACTGCCCTACAACACTGCCCTACAACACTGCCCTACAACACTGCCCTACAACACTGCCCTACAACACTGCCCTACAACACTGCCCTACAACACTGCCCAACAACACTGCCCTACAACACTGCCCTACAACACTGCCCTACAACACTGCCCTACAACACTGCCCTACAACACTGCCCTACAACACTGCCCTACAACACTGCCCTACAACACTGCCCTACAACACCCAGAGCGGTCTCCTCCAAGTCCCCAACCATTAACGGGAAGAGAACCCGAATGTGGATCTAAATGTGTCCCCAAAATGCCCGAAAACTTTTCCACTTTCATATCCTAAACAATAACAATAAAATAGTAATATGTGGGATTTAAAGAGCCTTTCAGAAGGCTGTGTGGGTCGTGTTCGCCACAACTGGGGCTGGGTGCAGGCTGGGGGACATCTGAAGCTGCTGTATTCCATTTGTGACTGAAAAAAGTCCAGACATGTATTACAAGGCTGTAAAGAGCCAGTGAGGCGGAGGAATCCAAAGGCCTGAGTAGTCTGTTGATGGTGGAGAAAGGGGTTCTGGGATTGCCTTGGCCGTTATTGATGAGGTTGGAGTAGTAGATTGATTTGGCCTGGGAGAGAGCACCGTTTAGTCCTCCAGGCCTCTGAGTGGACTGTGTGACCAGATTTTTTATAGAGCCTCTCCAGTTTGTCGGCCAGTGGACTTCATAGAATGCAGCTCACAGGTAAACCAGGGAGCAGAAAAGGAGAAGGACACAGTCCGAGTTATCAGAAGTGCAACAGAGTCAAGGCTGGAGGAGAGGAGTGTGTCGTAGGGAGAACCCAGCTCCTCGGCCGAAGAAAGAAGAGGATCAGAGCTGTTGTGTATTTGAACCGCAAGATGGTTGGAGATGGCAAATCCAGACCATGTGGATCGAAGGGACAAAGCCTGTCGAGCATCCTGTATGAATACTTTTCATCCTTTATATTTCTGTTCAAGCTGGGCTGAAGCACGTTTGGGTGCACCTGTCATGACACAATATTTGTTTTGACTGTATCAGCGACTGCAAAACTCCCTTACCATGCAGGACAAATTTAAGGCCATTCTTTTTGGCAGCGATGCATCACAAAGTAGCAGTGTAACACCCACAGCATGCTGATATAAGATGAAAACTAACTCTCAGTGCTAACTCTGTAGCCGCCAAGTCTGCAAGGTTTTGAGGCATCAGTCAAACGCTTCCTGTCACACATGAACTATTCCTCGTGAAATAATCTGCATTGTTTGACTTGTGTTTTGTTTTTCCATCTGTCTGTTGATTTCTCTAGATCAGGTCGGCTTATTGTGACAGGAAGGAAAGGTGCTTCACTCGCTCAACGACTTGGTACTTTCTAGAAGGGCAGATCAACACAAAAGAGCTGAATCCTTGAGTAAGAGGCCAATACAAAGCTCTACAAAGTTCGGAGTGGAATTTCACTCACGGCTACCGCTCTGATCCAGAGGAATGCCTTCACTGAATTAAATTAGAGTAGTTAGTCAGGTATTGAAGTTCCTGGTTTTGGTGCTTGACCATAGTAGAGTTCGTATTTGATGACCCCTTCCACAGGTTTCATGGTCTTGTGTAGGAAATAATCATATGTGACTTGATGGGGTTTGAACACAAGACTCTGTTAGCCCTCTGAGCTGAAGCCTAGGCATTACAGCTACCATAAGTCTTTAGTCTCAGACAAGGTTACTCACCACTCATTCTCCAATGTCTCCGTTACACAAAATGGATACCCCACCATTCTCTTCCCTATTCTAGTGTGACTCAGACATGGCTTCCCATCAATATGAAGCGTATGGCAGTTTGTAAATCCCTCTCTCTGCTGACTTGACACTCAGCAGTTGTGATTGTGTATTCTGCTGGACCGAACAGGACCCCGGTTGTACTGTTAGGAGGGGGGCATAAAAACACAGTGACAGCCATGGCTCTGGGCCCTCCGCTCCTCTGTAACCAGGAGAGGAAAAAACAGGCGGGTTGCCAGGTTTGCCACCACTTTGAGAATGAATGAGGACCAGAAATGGCGTGTTGCCAGATTAGTTTCATTTTGCCTTTAAAACTAAGAAGAAGTTTCCTGCTGCACTAGCCTAATGTATCTGCTGTATGGGTCTAATTACATTAAGGTTCTTTACAGTTAGTGTGTCAAAATAGATTCAATGATCAATTATTATATTCGTAGATCTGAATGAAAGACTATAGAGTGGGCTACCTTTCACCATTGGATCTGTCAATCAGGCCGAGCCCGAGGGCCTTGTGCTACAGTGTACTGTTCAGAATAGACGGAGGAAGTGGAAAGATGAATATTCTCTCTGTCCATAATAGGGCTGTCAGAGATCATCAGTCAACTCCAGTTAACTTGTTTAATGTTATTGTACTAATATTATGGCAGTGACTAAACGGCATTGTCTGAAATAGTTGAAAATACATTAAAAACATCCAAAATACATCATCTATACAGCTAAAAACAACAATACAATGTCTAAACAAGTTGACTTTGAGGTTAAAGAAAGTGGGCTTTATCAATTTACCTGATTTTCATTTGGACAAAATCATGACACCAATATTCTTGTAGTGGTCCTTCTATAAAAAATCTTAAATTACAGCTAAACTGGGTTGGCTGGATCCTGACGATAGGGTATATTCTTGTATGTGAGTTGAACCTTTCCTCCTCTTCCTGTAGAAGTGATGGAAGTGTCAAGGGAGTCCTCCATCCACTATAACTCCTATCAGATAGTTTACATCCTGTTGCATCACGTTGTTGTGTCTCTGTCTGCCTGTTTTCATGTCTGCCTGTCTGTCTGTCTGTCTGTCTCTCTCTCTCATATCCCAGTCAATTGGTAAATGCAACTCGAAACACCAAAGAGAGACCCACTGCTCACAGGCACCTGCTCATACATATGCGTGCGCACGCAAAATATCTGAGCCATCACAGTACGGTTGGTTTGGCCAGCAGAGCTTCCTAGACCCCTTCAGATACAACAGTCCAGGGACCTCCCCTGGGAAACCTCCCATCACTTTCCTCTCCAGAGGCATCAATGGAGCCCTTGTCTGACAGCATAGCACTCCACTGTGAGCCAGGGGCCTCGCACACCAAAATATTGTCTTTGACTTTTACTTCAAACATTGGGATAACCTGACTTCAACAAGCGTGGCTGTGCTGCCTTTGACCCACCTCTTGGGAGTGTCAACGTTTATCTTGTTACTCTGGTAATATAGCTGCACACATGCACACACACACAGACACACACACACAGACACACACACACACACACACACACACACACACACACACACACACACACACACACACACACACACACACCATATTTAGCTCACTGATTGATACTCATTTAAAGTTCAAATTAAATGCTGAGATTCGATACCAGGAGACATTAGTGTTGGCTAAAGTAAGCTGATTTATATCAGAGTAAAAATCTATTTCAGCTGAGTATGGATTATTAAACACACAGGCAATCCCTAATATCCATATCTCTTTAAGTGCTCACTAAACATTATTTACTGTTGGGACGGATCCTGGACTGATGAGTCAGCAGAATCTGCCGTTTAAGTCATTGGCACTGATTTCTTCCACTGCAGACAGAAATAGATTTGGGCTATGTAGGGGACTGATGAGGGGACAAAACGTAATCACTCAGGACAATACTTAATCACTTAGGACAATACTTAATCACTCAGGACAATAGTTAGTCACTTAGGACAATACTTAGTCACGTAGGAAAATATTTAGTCACTCAGGACAATACTTAGTCACTTGATACAATACTCAAGGAAGGACAATACCCAAGACAATACTTAGTCACTCAGGACAATGCTTAGTCACTAAGGACAATACTTAGTCACTTGGACAATACAATTCAATACTTAGTCACTCAGAACAATACTTAGTCACTCAGGACAATACAATACAATACTTAGTCACTCAGAACAATACTTAGTCACTCAGGACAATATTTAGTCACTCAGGACAATACTTAGTCAGGACAATACCTAGTCACTTAGGAAAGTACTTAGTCACTCAGGACAATTCTTTGTCACTCAGGACAATTCTTAGTCACTCAGGACAATACTTAGTCATGTAGGACAATGGTTAGTCACTTAGGACAATACTTAATCACTTAGGACAATACTTAGTCACTTAGGACAATACTTAGTCACTCAGGACAATACTCAATTCAATACTTAGTCACTCAGAACAATACTTAGTCACTCAGGACAATACAATACAATACTTAGTCACTCAGAACAATACTTAGTCACTCAGGACAATATTTAGTCACTCAGGACAATACTTAGTCAGGACAATACCTAGTCACTTAGGAAAGTACTTAGTCACTCAGGACAATTCTTTGTCACTCAGGACAATTCTTAGTCACTCAGGACAATACTTAGTCATGTAGGACAATGGTTAGTCACTTAGGACAATACTTAATCACTTAGGAAAATACTTAGTCACTCAGGACAATACTTAGTCACTTAGGACAATACTTAGTCACATAGGAAAATATTTAGTCACACAGGACAATACTTAGTCACTTGATACAATACTCAAGACAATACTTAGTCACTCAGGACAATACCCAAGACAATACTTAGTCACTCAGGACAATGCTTAGTCACTAAGGACAATACTTAGTCACTTAGGACAATACTTATGTCACTCAGGACAATATTTAGTCACTTAGGACAATATTTAGTCACTCAGGACAATACTCAATTCAATACTTTGTCACTCAGAACAATACTTAGTCGCTCAGGACAATACAATACAATACTTAGTCACTCAGAACAATACTTAGTCACTCAGGACAATATTTAGTCACTCAGGACAATACTTAGTCAGGACAATACATAGTCACTTAGGAAAGTACTTAGTCACTCAGGAAAATTCTTAGTCACTCAGGACAATACTTAGTCACTTAGGAAAATACTTAGTCACTCAGGACAATACTTAGTCACTCGGGACAATTCTTAGTCACTCAGGACAATACATAGTCACGTAGGAAAATTCTTAGTCACTCAGTTCTTAGTCAGGACAATACTTAGTCACTCAGGACAATACTTAGTCACTTAGGACAATACTTAGTCACTCAGGACAATATTTAGTCACTCAGAACAATACTTAGTCACTCAGTACAATACTTAGTCACCCAGGACAATACGTAGTCACTTAGGAAAGTACTTAGTCACTCAGGACAATTCTTAGTCACTCAGGACAATACTTAGTCATTTAGGAAAAGACTTAGTCACTCAGGACAATACTTAGTCACTCAGGACAATTCTTAGTCACTCAGGACAAAACTTAGTCACTTAGGACAATACTTAGTCACTTAGGACAATACTTAGTCACTCAGGACAATACTTAGTCACTTAGGACAATTCTTAGTCAGGACAATACTTAGTCACTCAGGACAATACGTAGTCACTTGGGAAAATACTTAGTCCCTCAGGGCACTATTTAGTCACTCAGGACAATACTCGAGACAATATTTACTCACTCAGGACAATACTCGAGACAATATTTAGTCACTCAGGACAATACTCGAGACAATATTTAGTCACTCAGGATAATACTTAGTCACTTAGGATATACTTTGCCACTTAGGACAATACTTAGTCACTTAGGAAAATACTTAGTCACACGGGACAATACTTAGTCACTCAGGACAATACTTTGTCACTCAGAACAATATTTAGTCACTCAGAAAGGCCTTAAAACACTTTTGATCTTGACTAAGGGCCTATAATGCTGTCCAGTTCTGGACAGCATTGTTGCTATTACAGTATACACATAAACTTGAAGTAGGCTGCACCACCTTTCCTCCAGTTTGGAATTCTCATGAGACATTTTTAGGTAGTATCCGATGATATAAATGCAATTAAAGTGGTCTATCATGGTCCACTGAGCGTTTATGCTGACACATAGGAGGATGACAAGCTTACAGACTAAATCTGCAGACAGTTGATTCCCAGATGTGTCTGCTCGGGGTAAGGATGGGGACTGCCATATCGACTCATCATCAGTGTGTGTGTGTGTCTGTGTGCATGCGTGTGAGTGTGTATACAGTATTCACATCTGTATGTGGGGTTCATGAGGGTTTCACGTGAGTTCCATGTGTGTAAAATCAAATGAAATCAAATTTCAAATGAAATCAACAGGTAACCCTTAACCAACAATGCAGTTCTAGAAATAGAGTTAATAAAATATTTACTAAATAAACTGAAATAAAAAATTAAATAAAATGGGTATAGGTTAGTCGAGGTAATTTGGGGGGTGGCGTTCCGGTGACAATTGCCGTGCGGTAGCAGAGAGAAAAGTCTATGACTTGGGGGACTGGAGTCTTTGACAATTTTTTGGGCATACCTCTGACACTGCCTAGTATATACTGTGTGTCCTGGATGGCAGGAAGCTTGGTCCCAGTGATGTACTGGGCCATACGAAATACCCTCTGTAGTACCCTTACGGTCGGATTCCGAGCAGTTGCCATACCAGGAGGTGATGCAACCAGTCACAAGTAAATGGTATTGCTAAAATGTACTTAAGTATCAAAAGTAAAAGTATAAATAATTTCAAGTTCCTTATATTAATATTAAGCAAACCAGACGACCCAATTTTCTTGTTTTTTTTGTTATTGCTGGATAGCCAGGCACTCCAACATTTACAAACAAAGCATTTGTGTTTAGTGAGTCCGCCAGATGAGGCAGTAGAGATGACCAGAGACGTTCTCTTGATAAGTGTGTAAATTGGACCATTTTCCTGTCAAAATGTAACGAGTACTTTTGGGTGTCAGGGAAAATGTATGGAGTAAAAAGTACATACTTTCTTTAAGAATGTAGTGAAGTAAAAGTAAAAGTTGCCAAAAATTGTCAAGTAAAGTACAGATACCCCCAAAAAACTACTTAAGTAGTACTTTGAAGTATTTTTACTTAAGTACTTTAAACCACTGGCGGTATGAGAATTGGAGTGGGTCTAGGGTTTACGGGATGATGGTGTTGATGTGAGCCATGACCAGCCTTTCAAAGCACTTCATGGCTACCGACGTGAGTGCTCCAAGGTGGTAATAATTTAGGTAGGTTACCTTTGCTTACTTGGGCACAGGGGCTATGGTGGCCTGCTTGAAACATGTAGGTATTACAGACTCGGTCAGGGAAAGGTTGAAAATGTCACTGAAGACACTTGCCAGTTGGTCCTCCGCATGCTCCGAGCACACGTCCTGGTAATCCGTCTGGCCCCGCGACCTTGTGAATGTTGACCTGTTTAAAGGTCTTGCACACATTGGCTGCGGAGAGCATGATCACACAGCTGTCCGGAACAGATGGTGCTCTCATGCATCCTTCAGTGTTGCTTGCCTCAAAGCGTGAATAAAAGGCATAAAGCTCATCTGGTAGGCTTGCGTCACTGGGCAGCTCACGGCTGGGTTTCCCTTTGTAGTCCGTAATAGTTTGCAAGACCTGCAGGTGTAGTAGGATTCAATCTTAGTCCTGTATTGACGCTTTGCCTGTTTGATGGTTAGTCTGAGGGCATGGCGGGATTTCTTATAAGCATCCAGATTAGTGTCCCACTCCTTGAAAGCGACAGCTCCAGCCTTAAACTCGGTGCGGATGTTGCCTGTAATCCATGGCTTTCGGTAGGGATATGTACGAACGATCACTGTGGGGACGATGTCTTCGATACACTTATTGATGAAGCCGGTGACTGAGGTGGTATACTCCTCAATGCCATTGGATGAATCCCAGAACATATTCCAGTCTGTGCTGGCAAAACAGTCCTGCAGTGTGTGTGTGTGTGTGTATGTGTGTGTGCGCATTTGTGTTTGTGTGTGTGTGCTCACGTGCCTCTGTCGCTCTCTCTCTCTCTCTCTCTCTCATCCTCATTCAAATTTGACTCTCTGCCTTATATTCTGATGGTGATGGTGTTCGCTCATCTGAAGGGGATTCACAGAGGAATGAGCAGGAGGTCAAAGGTCAACGTTTCTCTACTTTGAGTGTTTTACCTCTCCCCCAACCCCTATGGCTCTTAATAATTCACACTAAAAGACAGGCGGAAGGTACTGAGGCGAGACAAAGAGGGGTAGCTGAATGGACGGGCATGGGTCCACTGTTTGAACGCTTGCACGAGTTCTAAAAATGTTTGTATTCATATTTTATGAAGACGGTTACAGGGATGTGGACTCTTGAATGATTGAAGTTCTCCCTCTCCACATGGGCTGTGTCCTCTGTCCACACAGTTTCATGTGTTTTGGTACTATGTTTTACATCACTTTTTGGAAACCGACGGCTCTTGTTCATGTAGGCTACTGTGAGAATGTTTGGATTCATGTCATTGATAAAACAGTGTTTAATGTGTAAAACAAAAATAACCTGAACTGTATGACGATTCAAACATGCTCTAACCCCCACAATGTTTTCGTAATTACAAACAGTCATTTTAGATTAATGAAATTGAATGTAGACGATCAAAATCCATTCTTATTTCCCATGACCTTCTGTTCATTACATAACAGTGCATAGACATGCATGACCTTCTGTTCATTACATAACAGTGCATAGACATGCATGACCTTCTGTTCATTACATAACAGTGCATAGACATGCATGACCTTCTGTTCATTACATAACAGTGCATAGACATGCATGTCATTGAGGCCACGTTAAAGATTCCTATTTCCTCCATCCGTTTTTTCATTTGGTTTAAAGGAAAGCTCCTACATTAGTAATAATAGAATTACAGTGCCTTGATCGAGTTCATCCCCGGCGGGATTAACACTCCTGTGGGATAAAAGGGAACGTCGGGAACGTCTGGCTCCGGTCCAGTTCTAGGAAATCCAGCTTTCCCTGGACAAGGCCTTAACCCACGGTTTGTGTTTCCTATAGACACTGGACAGGTGGCTTAGAGGAGAGGTTCAGCCAGGGCCATTCAGATGGACTGGCTTTCACTTGGAGACTGGCATAAAGTACTGACTCACACATACTCTCCTACCTATTATAACTTACCTGGTAAACTCTCCTACCTAGTATAAATTTACCTGGTAAACTCTCCTACCTAGTATAACTTTACCTGGTAAACTCTCCTACCTAGTATAACTTAACCTGGTAAACTCTCCTACCTAGTATAACTTAACCTGGTAAACTCTCCTACCTAGTATAACTTAACCTGGTAAACTCTCCTACCTAGTATAACTTAACCTGGTAAACTATCCTACCTGGTATAACTTAACCTGGTAAACTCTCCTACCTAGTATAACTTAACCTGATAAACTCTCCTACCTATAGTATTACTTAACCTGGTAAACTATCCTACCTAGTATAACTTACCTGGTAAACTCTCCTACCTATAGTATAACTTAACCTGGTAAACTCTCCTACCTATAGTATTACTTAACCTGGTAAACTCTCCTACCTAGTATAACTGAACCTGGTAAACTCTGCTACCTAGTATAACTTACCTGGTAAACTCTCCTACCTAGTATAACTTAATCTGGTAAACTCTCCTACCTAGTATAACTTAACCTGGTAAACTCTCCTACCTAGTATAACTTACCTGGTAAACTCTCCTACCTAGTATAACTTAACCTGGTAAATTCTCCTACCTAGTATAACTTAACCTGGTAAACTATCCTACCTAGTATAACTTACCTGGTAAACTCTCCTACCTATAGTATAACTTAACCTGGTAAACTCTCCTACCTATAGTATAACTTAACCTGGTAAACTCTGCTACCTAGTATAACTTACCTGGTAAACTCTCCTACCTAGTATAACTTAACCTGGTAAATTCTCCTACCTAGTATAACTTTACCTGGTAAACTCTCCTACCTAGTTTAACTTACCTGGTAAACTCTCCTACTTAGTATAATCTTACCGGGTACATACCCACTCCTGCCCAGTATAAACCTACCACACATACTGCTGTCTAATATAACTTACCACACACACACACAGACCCAGTCCTACCCAGTACATCCCTACCATGTAGGATTATACAGGGCACAAATACTATTCTTTCAGCCTTACTCTTGCAGGTGAAAATACCATATAAATGCTAACTTTTGTTTGAAATGAAAACAATGAAAAATGTCTGGAAGTCATTATCGGTACTCTGGAACCACTTACAGTTTGTCCCAACACCACACCATCACTAATTTGTTCAGCAGTGTTTAGTGACGCTATCACCTGCGGGGATGGTAGAGAACTCCATGGCACCGGTGCTGACCAGCCTTAACTACAGTACGTTCCTCTATCCCCATGAACCGGTGAGGCTGATTTTGGGGTTGTTATGGCACTATTCCCAGTCCTCATTCCCTAAGGACTCCCAGGAAGTGTCACAAATGGCACCCTAATCCCTACATAGTGCACTACTTTTGACGAGAGTGCTATGCGTCCTGGTCAAAAGTAGTGCACTAAATAGGAAATAGGATGCCATTTAGGACGCAAACCCTATCTCTGCTGGGCTTTGGTCCTGAAGTATGACATCATCAGAGGAGAGGGACTCAAGAACACAGCAACAACCAAACCTGGTCTGAATCATCGATCCACCAGTGAGACAGAGTTCACTTTTATACAGGAGATGTGTGTGTGTGTGTGTGTGTGTGTGTGTGTGTGTGTGTGTGTGTGTGTGTGTGTGTGTGTGTGTGTGTGTGTATGCCCTCCAGGCGGAGCTCTCATGGATGAGCAATTAGAACTCAGAATAAAGTTCTTTACCTTCTATCAGATAATTTAGCTGCACTTGACAGAGCTGGCCTGGCAGCAATATAACCAATAGAATAGTCCCAAAGGTACAAACTGCAACCCCCGCCCCATCTAGCACTACAGTCTGGCTCAATCAAATGCTTGAGCGAAAAAACGAACTATTTGAAGTCCAAACTTTGCAGAACTTTTGAAATGGCACCAGAGGAAGGTCAGTGAGTGAGATGATTTGTTCTATTGGACGAGGATGGTGCTCGATATCGTAAGTAAACAATAGGTCGACCTACGATGCAATCACCCTGCAGTAGTGTGTTAATGGACTTTCTATTTACGGTGATGCTGTAATGACCCTCTAATTACCAACTTAATGGAGTGGAGATGGAGAGATGGGACTGAAAGAGAGAGAGAGGGGGGAGAAAGAGAGAGAAACAGAGAGGGGGAGGGGGTAGAGGAGGAGGAGAGAGAGAGGGGGAGGAGGAGAGAGAGAGGGAGGAGGAGGAGGAGGAGAGGGTGGAGCAGGGGAGAGAAAGAGAGAGGGGGAGGAGGAGGAGAGAGAAAGAGAGAGGGGGAGTGGAGGAGTGGAGGAGGAAGAGGAGGAGGAGAGAGAGAGGGGAGAGGAGGAGGAGAGAGGGGGGGAGAGAGGGGGGGGGGGGGGGAGGAGGAAAGTGAGAGGGGGGGAGAGAGAGAGAGAGAGAGAGAGAGAGAGAGAGCTGATGGCCCCAGTGTCTGAGTCACATTAGTGGGGTTTAGGGACTTTGTGAAGGACACAGGTAGGACTGAGTGCCTCACCTGACCATTCATTAACAAGTCTCTCTGACAATGTGGACACACTCCTAGGATAAACACATATCCAATTATTTGAGGAATTAGTCAAATAAACACAGCTAATTGGAGAAAATGGATTAGGGGATTGGGTGGTGTTTGATATGGAGATAAGGTTTACTCTTTGCAGAAGAAGTGTGTGTGTCTGTGCTTGCATGTGTGTGTGTGTGTGTGTGTGTGGTGTGTGTGTGTGTGTGTGTGTGTGTGTGTGTGTGTGTGTGTGTGTGTGTGTGTGTGTGTGTGTGTGTGTGTGTGTGTGTGTGTGTGCGTGCGTGCGTGCGTGCGTGCGTGTGTGTGTGTGTGTGTGTCTGTGTGTCTGTGTGTGTGTGTGTGCTTGCGTGTGTGTGCTTGCCTGTGTGCCTGCCTGTCTGTGTGTGTGTGTGTGTGTGTGTGTGTGTGTGTGTGTGTGTGTGTGTGTGTGTGTGTGTGTGTGTGTGATAACAGGATGCTATCAGAATGTGGTTGTGATTAAGTGTGTGTTGATATGATGTGCCTCTGTAAGAGAAGACCAATACAATCAGCAGATCAAGATTAAATATCACCACAACCCAGTCCTTTACAACTGTCTCAACACCAGTACATTGGTAGTATGTGACCAGTACATCACCAGTACATTGGTAGTATGTGACCAGTACATCACCACAACCAGTCCTTTACAACTGAGACATCACCAGTACATTGGTAGTATGTGACCAGTACATCACCAGTACATTGGTAGTATGTGACCAGTACATCACCAGTACATTGGTAGTATGTGACCAGTACATCACCACAACCCAGTCCTTTTCAACTGAGACATCACCAGTACATTGGTAGTATGTGACCAGTACATCACTAGTACATTGGTAGTATGTGACCAGTACATCACCAGTACATTGGTAGTATGTGACCAGTACATCACCAGTACATTGGTAGTATGTGACCAGTACATCACCAGTACATTGGTATTATATGAGCAGTACATCACCAGTATATTGGTAGTATGTGAGGTAATATACTGTGGAACAAGGACACCGATGGCTAGTTCACAGTCAGATCAGCCCTACTGTAAAGTACAGTACATATTTACAACTTGAACCCTCCTGTAAAGTACAGTACATATTTACAACTTTAAGCCTCCTGTACAGTACAGTACATATTTACAACTTGAACCCTCCTGTAAAGTACAGTACATATTTACAACTTTAACCCCCCACTTCTCCCTCTTCCTCCTGTCCCCCCTCTTCTTTTCCACTCACTCACTCACTCACTCACTCACTCACTCACTCACTCACTCACTCACTCACTCTACAAAAGTAGAGCACCACCATATAAATATTGAACAGGTGTTGGAGGACTTTCGCTGAGTGTTTCATTCAGCTGTTTTGTCTTCACTTTCCATCCCTTTACTCTGAGTAACTTCATTGAGATGGATGGCCATACTACACGTTGCCCTTGGACAGGATTGTACATCAGTCTATAAAGCTGGAAGCACCACTGTCATCACTCAGAGTTTCACTGTGTCGTTCTCCTGCGTTTAAATGTTAGTTTAGCGCTTGTCCTCCTTGAAACTCGTGTCAGCACTTCCTTGACAAGTACGCACACACGCGCACACACACGCATACGTGCACACACGCGCATACACGCACACACGCGTATACACGCACACACGCGCATACACGCACACACGCGCACACACACGCATACACGCACACACGCGCACACACACGCACACACACACGCACACGGTCAAAAGCAGAGAGGAGCGCAATAAAGCTTTTTACTGCAGAGCCATTAGAAACCTAACCTGTTGTTGTTTACATAATGGCTGAGGTACTGCAGGTACAACAACCTTCCTTTGGCCTATGCACCATCTCCTGCCGTTATGCCCTTGAGCAAGGCACTTAACCCCCCCACAATTGCTCTGCATCCAAGGGCGCTGCATTGCTGCTGACCCTGTGCCTCTCAACGTGCCTCTCAACGTGCCTCTCAATGTGCTTCTCAACGTGCTTCTCAACTTGCTTCTCAACGTGTGTGAATCCTGGGTTTATTGGGAAAGGCAGAAGATGAACTGCCGTTCTAACCAGTGGACAATAAAGTAATATTCTATTCTGTTCTATTCTATGTCAAGGTTGACCCACTCACCTGACTGAGAGTACACCACACTGCCAGGGAGCGAGAAAGGGGATACTTAGTCAGTTGCACAATTGAATGCATTCAACCGAAATGTGTCTTCCGCATTTAACCCTCTGAATCAGAGAGGTGTTGCCTAGTCTATCATGGCTGAGTGAACGGAACAAATGTTTAATTTATGTTGTGGCACAGATTTCCACCTGTGCTTTGATCTGTGCTCTCAATTGTACAGACTAGTTACAATTTACAAAACAGCTGACACTTTGGCTATTGCATGTGTTAACATGTTGGCACAATGACTCCAATAACCCCACCGAAAGACTTTAAAAAGGAGAACAAAAACAGATTAATCCTTCACTTGAAAGTTGAGTAATCCACGACTCAGCATCCGCTTGTTAGCAAATGTGTCTGATCAAACGTTCTCTTAACATGGGAAGACATAATGCTCCCAGCACAGGAGGCTGCTGAGGGTAGAATGGCTCACAATAAAGGCAGGAAGGGAACAAATGGAATGGCATCAAACACATGGAAACCATGGAAACCATGTGTTTGATGTATTTAATACCATTCCACTGATTCCGCTCCAAATCAAATCAAATCAAATTTATTTATACAGCCCTTCGTACATCAGCTGATATCTCAAAGTGCTGTACAGAAACCCAGCCTAAAACCCCAAACAGCAAGCAATGCAGGTGTAGAAGCACGGTGGCTAGGAAAAACTCCCTAGAAAGGCCAAAACCTAGGAAGAAACCTAGAGAGGAACCAGGCTATGTGGGGTGGCCAGTCCTCTTCTGGCTGTGCCGGGTGGAGATTATAACAAAACATGGTCAAGATGTTCAAATGTTCATAAATGACCAGCATGGTCGAATAATAATAATAAGGCAGAACAGTTGAAACTGGAGCAGCAGCACAGTCAGGTGGACTGGGGACAGCAAGGAGTCATCATGTCAGGTATTCCTGGGCTCCAGTCATTACCACGAGCCCATCCTCCCCAATTATGGTGCCACCAACCTCCTGTGGCTCCCAGACAATTATGTGAATAGTGGAGAGAGGGTGCTATCCCCCCTCGCACAATAACAACGACCATGTTAAATCACTTGAAGGTTTCTTTTTGTTCTAGGGGATTTCTCAGCTAATTACATATTCCATGTCATTTTATTAGGCGCTAACGTATGATTTGAGATCAAATTCAGTTAATGACTTTTAAAGGCTTAAAAATGGAGAATGGCGAGGCTGACCTCTAATGTGGGTTTGCTTTCCAGCAGCTTACCGATGTGTGGATTTCATTTAATTGAATGTGAATTTGTATCTGTTTTTTAAGGTAACTGAGGCCAGACTAGCTGTCTCACTCTTATCAGTATCGGGGGAAAAGAGAGAGGGGGGGGGGTTGATGTGATCTTGGGCAGCTGTCATGTTGGATTGGATCATAAACCTAAAAGTAATGAAATCAAAAGGTGAGCAAAAAGACAGAAACAGCAGAGGTTCAGAGAGAAGACTTCATTTAACTATTTACAGCAGAGGTTCAGAGAGAAGACTTCATTTAACTATTTACAGCAGAGGTTCAGAGAGAAGACTTCATTTGACTATTTACAGCAGAGGTTCAGAGAGAAGACTTCATTTGACTATTTACAGCAGAGGTTCAGAGAGAAGACTTCATTTAACTATTTACAGCAGAGGTTCAGAGAGAAGACTTCATTTGACTATTTACAGCAGAGGTTCAGAGAGAAGACTTCATTTAACTATTTACAGCAGAGGTTCAGAGAGAAGACTTCATTTAACTATTTACAGCAGAGGTTCAGAGAGAAGACTTCATTTGACTATTTACAGCAGAGGTTCAGAGAGAAGTTTTAATTTGACTATTTACAGCAGAGGTTCAGAGAGAAGACTTCATTTAACTATTTACAGCAGAGGTTCAGAGAGAAGACTTCATTTGATTATTTACAGCAGAGGTTCAGAGAGAAGTCTTAATTTGACTATTTACAGCAGAGGTTTAACTATTTACAGCAGAGGTTCATTTGATTATTTACAGCAGAGGTTCAGACTTCATTTAACTATTTACAGCAGAGTTTCAGATAGAAGACTTCATTTAACTATTTACAGCAGAGGTTCAGATAGAAGACTTCATTTAACTATTTACAGCAGAGGTTCAGGAAGACTTCATTTGACTATTTACAGCAAAGGTTCAGAGGGAAGACTTCATTTGACTATTTATATTTCAGACGGATATGTGTCTGGATCGGACAGAAGCCTCATTGTCAGGGAGAGAGACGTAGGCAGTAGTTAATTACATTTTTCTACTTAAGAAATGAAGAACCTTTCTATGAACGGGCTCTTTCAATCAGACTTTTGTCTCTATTCTCTCCTGTATCTAAGACATCCTCTTACAACAAAGATCATGGCTCCAGATACACACACACACACACACACACACACACACACACACACACACACACACACACACACACACACACACACACACTACTCAAGTCTCTTATACTTCACCAACTCTACTAATAACCCAACTCCTTTCACCTCTGGATCACTCTGTCATTCCTAGAACCTTTGGTATTTGGTATTTTATTAGGATCCCCATTAGCTGTTGCAAAAGCAGCAGCTGCTCTTCCTGGGGTCAGTGGATATGACTAGCTTGTATAGTAACACACCAGGCACACCAATCACACCTCTTATAGTCATCTGGCGAAGTAGGCCAATTTATCTGGCAAAGTCCCTGCATAGTGCTCTTGAGAGGTGGAGGGATACAGTCTGAGCTCCTAATAGACTGGACAAAGTACTGCTTTTGTGTTCCTCCTCACATTGTCACAGCAGCACACTGTGCAGGGACTGAAGCCAATGGAACTTTTTTCTCTCACTGAGATGATTAGATCAGACCATCCACAGGCAGACCTCCAGTCTAAGACATATTGGTTTTGGCCCTTTACTTATCTGGTCAGGGTGTGAGGTTCAGTGTTGAGGAGAACGGAGGGCTCACACAGCCTAATAGAAATGGCACCCTAAAAGTGTAGACTCGGGGGTGTCAAACTCATCCCATGGAAGGCCGAGTGTCTGCTGGTCACGTTCAATCTGTGTACAATTAAAACCTAGACAACCAGGTGAGGGGAGTTCCTAACCAATCAGTGACCTTCATTGACCAATTAAGCACAAGGGAAGAGTGAGAACCTGCAGACACTCGCCCCCCCCCCCCCGTGGAATGAGTTTGATACCCTAAAGGTGTAAGGGGACTCAAATCTTCTGACAAAAGTCAGAAAATGATGTCTTTCAACAGATGTCTTGATGTCATCATGAAAACTCCAGTTTTTGGGACTTTTCTGAAAGTAAAGGGATAGATTTCTTCACTCGGTTTGATTAGCTTTAATCTAGAGCACAAAATGGTTGCTTGGTAAAACACAACATGCCTTTTCTACAGTATATACAGTATGTGAAGCCATGCCAGGCTTTATAGCCTACACATAACAACACAACTTTATAGCCTACACATAACAACACAACTTTATAGCCTACACATAACAACACAACTTTATAGCCTACACAACTTTATAGCCTACATATAACAACACAACTTTATAGCCTACACATGACAACACAACTTTATAGCCTACACATAACAACACAACTTTATAGCCTACACCTAACAACACAACTGTATAGCCTATACATAACAACACAACTTTATAGCCTATACATAACAACACAACTGTATAGTCCACACATAACAACACAACTGTATAGCCTACACATAACTTCACAACTGTATAGCCTACACATAACAACACAACATTATAGTCTATACATAACAACACAACTTTATAGTCTACACATAACTCAATCCTCTTCCAATTCCTCTTTCTTTGACTATTTTCAACTGTCCCAGACAGTGAGAGCAGGATCAAACATAGCTTCTTCTCAGAATTGATTTGAATAATACTGTCAAGACAAAAATGGCCCCTCTGAAACAAGCAGGAATTGTATAATAAAGTCAGTCTTTGTTGGGCCTTTTAGAGTAAGAGAGTCACTCTACGGAGTGCAGACATTGCACCAGCAGTCCATAGCGAAACCCCTCTCCCCAGTCAGTGAAAGGCAGACCAAGTTCAGCTACGGTCTCCCTCTGACAAACACCCAACTGTGTGAATATAAATACACACCCAGTCACCATCACACTAAATAAGACATGGACTAGACCTGTCATCTCTACTCACCCTGACACACTCTGTTAAAGGAGCAATCTATGAATGCTTACATCCATTTTTAGACTTGTAAATTATTTATATATTAGCCATGATTCTTCAGGAATATAACCTATAAACAAACGTCTCATGAGCTTTGTTCAACTGTCTAACCCCCCCCAGAACCAAACATATAAACATGTTTTACTCCTTTGTTTGTAAACAATTGAATTGTAAACAAGCACTGTATATTTCTTTTTTACTATAACTTTGATATTATGGAGTCAGTCCTTGCATTCATAGCTCAAATCAAATCAAATAAAATGTATTTGTCACATACACATGGTTAGCAGATGTTAATGCGAGTGTAGCGAAATGCTTGTGCTTCTAGTTCCGACAATGCAGTAATAACCAACGAGTAATCTAACAATTCCACAACTACTACCTTACACACACAAGTGTAAAGGGATAAAGAATATGTACATAAAGATATATGAATGAGTGATGGTACAGAACGGCATAGGCAAGATGCAGTAGATGATATAGAGTACAGTATATACATATACATATTAGATGAGTAATGTAGGGTATGTAAACATAAAGTGGCATAGTTTAAAGTGGCTAGTGATACATGTATTACATAAAGATGGCAAGATGCAGTAGATGATATAGAGTACAGTATATACATATACACATGAGATGAGTAATGTAGGGTATGTAAACATTATATTAAGTAGCTCTGTCTATGAATTTGAGAGTGGTTACATGTATCCAGCTCCATCCCTATGCTTTTTCCCCCAAAATAGTGGCAGGGTGGCACTTTGTTATTGTTTAAATTGGAGATTGCCCCTTTGAAGGGACAATCAGATTCTCTAGCCCATCGCTCATCTTACCAAGCAAAGGGGTGGGGTAAAGGCTGTTGAAATTGAAGATCTTGGTTATCACTCCTCCTCTGATAAATGATTGAATTGTGTTCTTCTACAGAGAAAGAAAAGAGTCTCCCTGTCAAAGGGGAGTGCATTGATCCTATTTCTATGGTGGCAGACTTAAGCCCTAGGCTGGAGGTTCAGCCAGTCATATTACACTGTGATACATTGGCCTACTTTGCCAGCTTACCTGACAAAAGTTAATTCATCTCAAATCAAATCAAATGTTATTGGTCACATACATGTGTTTAGCATATGTTATTGCGGGTATAGCAAAATGCTTGTATTTCTAGCTCCGACAGTGCAGTAATATCTAGCAAGTAATATCTAACCATTTCACAGCAATACACACAATACACACAAATCTAAAGTAAGGGAATGGAATTAAGAATATATAAATATTTAGACGAGCAATGTCAGAGCGGCAAAGACTAAGATACAGTAGAATACAATACAATACAGTATATACATATGAGATGAGTAATACATAGACTAAGATACAGTAGAATAGAATACAATACAGTATATACATATGAGCTGAGTAATGCAAAATATGTAAACATTAAGTGACTAGTGTTGCATTATTAAAGTGGCCAGTGAGTTCAAATCTATGTATATAGGGCAGCAGCCTCTAATGTGCTAGTGATGGCTATTTAACAGTCTGATGGCCTTCAGATAGAATATATTTTTCAGTCTCTCGGTCCTAGCTTTGATGCACCTGTACTGACCTCACCTTCTGGATGATAGCGGGGTGAACAGGCAGTGGCTCGGGTAGTTGTTGTCCTTCATTATTTTTTTGGCCTTACTGTGACATTGGGTGCTGTAGGTGTCCTGGAGGGCAGGTAGTTTGCCCCCCCGGTGATGCGTTGGACAGACCGCACCACCCTCTGGAGAGCCCTGCGGTTGCGGGCAGTGCAGTTTCCGTACCAGGCTGTGATACAGCCCGACAGGATGCTCTCAATTGTGCATCTGTCAAAGTTCGTGAGGGTTTTAGGTGTCAAGCCAAACTGAGGTTGAAGAGGCTGAGCCTCCTGAGGTTGAAGAGGCGCTGTTGCGCTTTCTTCCCCACACTGTTTGTGTGGGTGGACCATTTCAGTTTGTCAGTGATGTGTACGCAGAGGAACTTGAAGCTTTCCACCTTCTCCACTACGGCCCCGTCGATGTGGATACAGGGGTGCTCCATCTGCTGTTTCCTGACGTTCACGATCAGCTCCTTTGTTTTGTTGACGTCGGGTGAGAGGTTATTTTCCTGGCACCACACTTCCAAGGCACTCACCTTCTCCCTGTAGGCTGTTTCATCAACTGCAAAGTTGCCTAGGAACTAAAATCATGGCTGCCCTACCTGTCGGCTCAATTTTACTCCATCTTACTCCACCACTCCATTAATTACTCCATTACTGGACATAACAAAGATAAACCCATTTTCCTCAGATCTTAGTGTTTATAACAAACAGTCATTTTTAGCCTTGCAATAAACCAAAACCATTATTAGATACTCTACTGCCATCTACTGAGTATGGTTCCCATTGTCACAGTCGTCAAACAATACATTTAGCATGTCATTTAATAGCTTTTGTAATACTGCCCTCTTCTGGCAAAAAGGTTTGGCCTAAATCGCCAATATTGGGGGAAAATTGAAGAAAGAAAACCTTCTCTCCAAACCTTCACAGCAACTGCCAAATAAGAAATAAGCTAACAGACTAAAAAAGGAAATCTCCCAGGGCAATGTCTCCCAGGGCAATGTCTCCCAGGGCAACGTCTCCCAGGGCAATGTCTCCCAAGGCAACGTCTCCCAGGGCAAACACCAGACTAGGCCCTGATCCAGTGCTCTATCTGAGTCAATAGATGGATCAACATAGGAGTGAAATACATTGGATTCAAGGATAGAAAAATAATTCAGGCATTACATTTCTACAATACCATTATAGACCTACATTTAACAAAAATATATGTTTAATAAATGCACAATCTGAACGATGTTCTATTGATATTGACATTGATTAAGAATTACATGGCTAATGATCTTAGTACAAGTAAGCTAAGGAGGCCTGCACCTACACTATCATAAACAATATAGAACATGTTATTATGAGTCTTTATGCCTATTGTTTGTTTGTCATCCTCAAGACATTTGTAAACAATGTCTTCTCAGGTTAATCTCGTTGGCACTAAGGGCACTCCCATCTATAGATGCGCAATTAGCCAGGGGAACAGTTTAGGCTACTTATAGCCTATGTTTAAAACAATCATGTTGATCTCATGGATGGACTGTCAGTCCTTGTATTCATACAAGCTGTCTATGACTTTGAGCATGGTTAGGTTACAATTCCACAGCTCCATCTCTCAGCTTTATAGCAAGTGGCAGGGCCGCTTTGGGGCTGAAACAGACAAGGGATTGTCAATTGTTTAGGAAGATGCCTTCGGCAAACCGATAATAATTAGCCTAGTGACAAAATGTACAACTTTTTTCACAAGAATAAACCCACTGACGCGCACAATGGGATTAAATCCCAAAAGACGCTGCTAGCCATATTTTCTCCGGTGAAGATGTAAAGAAGTCATCTCCTCTCACTTCCGCTGTAGAGGCTCGAGCGAGTTGCAGTGGCGCGAAGCAGCAGTTGCAGCCAGTGCGCGCGCGCCGTGAGCACCTGTCACAAGGTGAAGAGCAGGACGAGTTGTTCGACTAGTACAAGAGGATATTGCAGGGGCTTGAAGCTGGAGCAAGTACACCACACTCCACCACACTTCCACTGGGCTGGGCCAGAGAGGCAGCAACCACCCATTTGGACCGATGTTCTGGCCGAAATGCAGTCTCGACACATCTACATTCGGAATAAGATCGGCGAGGGCATCCAAGCGACCAGCTTTCAGGTAGGTCACACCAACGGGAGAAGATAGACAGTTGTAACTATTCTCCTCAGAAACTGTTTTGTTTTCAAGAAAAACAACTTTGGCACTTGTTTAATTCCTTGTTTTACTACACACCGCGCCTCATGCTGTTTTGGAATGTTTTATCATACAATCTCAATATTTAGTGTCTAGGCTACTGAGTGTTGTTTTAAATCAAAGAAGAGTATCCAACATCCTAGCTTCACCTATTAATTACTAGACTAAGTAATGCATGTGCTCTAAGTCACAATTGGTAAGGTGTTGAACAGACAACATGCCCTATTTTATTTTCTGGTTTTATGAAACATGTAACGTGTTATTTCCTCCCTAGCCTATGTGATTTCTAACCAAGTGTTTTCACCTAATTACGGCCACACCGCAGCAAGATGCAATACAAGACAAAGGGACACCCAGTGACTAACGTGACCCAGTTAAGATGGCCCTATTTGGTGTAGATTCATGGGAAAAGTAGGTTCTGATATTTTAATAGTGACATTGCTGCTAACTCTGGAGACTTAGCCATAAGTGGAGCAAATCACTGCTAGATAATTAACCTGCCCCTTAGAGGTTCAGGATGGGCCTATATTTGGCCCTTTTAGAGACTTGCTAATGAAAATCGGAAACAGTGAAAGTCTTCATTATAGATCGGGTTGAGAATTTCCGAAAATCTTCCCAAAATCCTCAGGGTTTTCATAAATCCTGATTGGAGGTTTTTGGATTTCTTGCATTTTACCTCCTGATTCCAGGAATGTTCCAACCAGGATTTTGGGAAAGTTACCAGAATTTTGCACCCCTTATAGATCATTATGTTTCCTTGAATTTCAATGTTATTGTGGACATATTACTAGCCTACATAACATTACTAGTACTACTACAGATCTACAGTAAATTACATCTCTCCTATGTTGGGATGACATTGGCTGGCTAGAGACAGAGTGGGGGGTTGTGATTGGGGGCTTGTGATTGGCCTGTAGGTGTCATGTTGCCGTCAGTGTCATGTCTGCCCTATGGGGGGCGATGTCACCGGGCTGCTCTGATAGTTCTCACACTGAGACTCCCCTGCCTCATGTGCACACACACACACACACACACACACACACACACACACACACACACACACACACACACACACACACACACACACACACACACACACACACACACACACACACACACACACACACACACACACACACAGTCTTCCATAGCCTGACAGGATCACAGAGGACAAATGCGACAGGAATCTCCTGACATCAATATATAGAATAGATAGACTAATTGATACTCCCAGTTGGTATTAAATAGAACGTTGCGGCCCCGCCCACCAGTGGGGAAAACAACCCATGGTTACCTTGGTTACCCCATTGGTTCACAGGAAAAACAATACCTATTCAAGCACAATTATCTTGTTGTCTGCTTGTTTTAAACAATTACAAAACTACATTTAAAAAGAGTACAACATGTCTAATGATAACTTTTCAACATTGCCTGCTCCGAAGCATTCTCACTACTTAGAAAAACCTAATATTGTAGAACTTCCCTCATCAATCAATCAATCAATCAAATGTATTTATAAAGCCCCTTTTACATCAGCAGATACATACAGAAACCGAGCCTAAAACCCCAAACAGCAAGCAAAGCAGATGTAGAAGCACAGTGGCTAGGAAAAACTCCCTAGAAAGGCAGGAACCTAGGAAGAAACCTAGAGAGGAACCAGGTTCTGAGGGGTGGCCAGTCCTCTTCTGGTTGTGCCGGGTAGCGATTATAACAGTACATGACCATTAAGGCCAGATTGTTCTCCAAGATGTTCAAACGTTCATAGATGACCAGCAGGGTCAAATAATAATCACAGTGGTTGTAGAGGGTGCAACAGGTCAGTAAATCAGGAGTAAATGTCACTTGGCTTTTCATAGCCCGGCATTCAGAGGTTGAAACAGCAGGTGCGGTAGAGCGAGAGAGTTGAAAACAGCAGGTCTGGGACAATGTAGCACGTTCGGTGAACAGGTCAGCGTTTCATAGCCACAGGCAGAACAGTTGAAACTGGAGCAGCAGCATGACCAGGTGGACTGGGGACAGCAAGGAGTCATCAGGCCAGGTAGTCCTGAGGCATCGTCCTATGTCGCTAACGTTAGCCATGTGACTGAGTGCCAGCTAGCTACCAACCAGAACATTAAGCTATCCAAGACCAACAACACAAATGAATGGACTATAAATTTACAAGTAGTGAGTGGAGATAAAAACGGACTACTAAACAAGTTAAATGTCTTACCTGTGATGAAATATTATCCACACACATAGCTAGCTACGTGTCGTCTACTTGGACACTGGGTCTCCACAATTCCTCACTCTTCCACAGTGAATAGCCTGAAGCCACAGAGGTCTTCTCGCAGGCTCGTTTTCCATACATGGGAGCATTGCAAACCATAGGTCAGGATTTTTGACCTGGTTACTTGTACATTGAACAACACAGCAGCTCTTCAGATTGTTTTGTTATTTCTGTATAACAAAAAAATGGTGACTAAGTTGACTCTTTTACATTGGGGGTCAATGGGAAATACTGTTTTCCCCAATTTGTGGTCATGTTTGAGGTGAATTCATTCTTATGACATGAATACCTGTACATAGCCCACCTATAATTTAGCCCAAACAACTACCTCTTTCCCTACTGTATTTAATTAATTTATTTATTTTGCTCCTTTGCACCCCATTATTTTTATTTCTACTTTGCACTTTGCACATTCTTCCACTGCAAATCTACCATTCCAGTGTTTTACTTGCTATAGTGTATTTACTTTGCCACCATGGCCTTTTTTTGCCTTTACCTCCCTTATCTCACCTCATTTGCTCACATCGTATTTAGACTTGTTTATACTGTATTATTGACTGTATGTTTGTTTTACTCCATGTGTAACTCTGTGTCATTGTATGTGTCGAACTGCTTTGCTTTATCTTGGCCAGGTCGCAATTGTAAATGAGAACTTGTTCTCAACTTGCCTACCTGGTGAAATAAAATAAATAAATAAATAAATAAATAAAATACCGACTCGGAGTACACATACCAAGTTATAGAATAGAACAAAATAGAATAAAATAGAATACAACTATGTAATATAGGTAAGATGTAACACGGAAAGCAATTCCATCAGCAACTGCTGTCTACTGTACCAATATGTATTGTTGTTTTTTTCTGTTCATGTTTGTGTTGTTCTTTAGCTTGATTCCCCTTGAGAAGGACTTGGTTGGTTGTGCTGTTTGTCTGATCCCACACAGGTGAACCGAGGGACCTACTCCAGGCGAAGCCGATTGAAGAGGTCTGATGGCAGCACCACCTCCACAAGCTTCATCCTCAGACAGGTAGGGCCTCTGGGGTTTCCCCTAGGTACAGATCTAGGATCCCCTCCCCCAATCCTAACCTTAACCATTAGTGGGGGAAATGGAAAACTGACTGAAGATCAGCGTAAATTGGCAACTTCACCCTATACCACAGGTAGGCTGGGATGGGTTAAATTCCAGAAAGATGATCCCTTCCCAATGTCCTCGTTCACTACCTCTTCACAGATCTGATAGGACTGGATAGGTGAAAGCAATATGGCGGAAACTAGCTGGAGCTGTTGCTAGCTTACACCTAGCCATGTCTTCTCGGATCTGTGATGGGGAGTGACCAAGGGCATAGGGGAGTGGACAACTTTCTGGAATGAAACACAACTTTCTGGAATGAAACACAACTTTCTGGAATGAAACACAACTTTCTGGGATGAAACACAACTTTCTGGGATGAAACACAACTTTCTGGGATGAGACACAACTTTCTGAAATGAAACACAACTTTCTGGGATGAAACACAACTTTCTGGAATGAAACACAACTTTCTGGGATGAAACACAACGTTCTGGGATGAGAACCCACACTGACAGAGAGACAGATTCAGTCACAAACAAACACGCACACAACAAGGACACACTTCTTGGAAGCATCTGAGTAGTGCTTTTACATAGCCCAGTTGAATTGAACCATGAATTGGTCCTTGAGACATACTACAGCAGGGAGTTAACAGCTAACCAGGATGAGGGAACAGCCAGAGAACAGTCACTGGAAAAGCAGTCATCCGTTCAGTCATCCATATGTTGCTGACCTGGGGAAACCAACCAAATCACCTTCATTGTGCAGCCCCAGGACAGATCCTTCTAGAGCAGGGGTGGGCAACTCCAGTCCTCCAGGGCCTGATTGGTGTCACACTTTTTCTCCATCCCTAGCAAACACAGCTGATTAATCAAATGTCATTCTAAACTGAAGATCACGATTAGGTGATTATTAGAGTCAGGTGTGTTAGCTGGGGCAAAACTGTGACACCAATCAGGCCCCCCGAGGACTGGAGTTGCCCACCCCTGTTCTAGAGAGATAGAGAGCAACAGAGTAAGCAGGTTGTTTCTTCAACCCCACTCTAACACAGCCGATTCAGCTAATCAAGGAGCTGATGAGCTGCTGATTAGTACAATGATGTTTCATCAAGGCTGGAGCAAAAGCTTTACTGTACCTATCTCTCTAGGAGGAGGGTTGGCCAGCACTCATCATTTTGTTATTATTTCATGAACTTATTATGCAGATACACATACATATATTTTTTATAATATAAATACTGTGCAAAATATATCTACAGGCCAATGTCTTTATTTCAACTATTTCTACTAGTGTGTCTTTCCATAAGAAGGTCCAGTAGATTTTATGAACCTGCTATTTTCTTATTTGTCTTTTGCCCCTTGTTTATTTTAGAAACGGATACACTTAAATAAGCATCAAAATGATAATGTGACTATCAGAATGAAAGCTTACAATTATAACATGCAATACGTTGTGGTACAGCAAAACATTTTGGACTAAGTCAATTATATTCTGGTTATCCACTATACTCCATACAGCTCCTTTTGTTTTATATTCTGGTTATATCTGTGGTGCTTAGCCTATACACTGGAAGAGAGAGAGAGAGAGATGGATAGAAGAAAGAAGGGAGAGAGAGAGATAGAGCGAGAGAAATATGAGGGGAGAGAGAAAGATGGATGATAGAGAGAAAAAGGGGAGAGAGAGAAAGATGAGGGGAGAGAGAAAGATGGATGATAGAGAGAAAAAGGGGAGAGAGAGAAAGATGAGGGGAGAGAGAAAGATGGATGATAGAGAGAAAGAGGGGAGATAGAGAAAGATGAGGGGAGAGAGAAAGATGGATGATAGAGAGAAAGAGGGGGAGAGAGAAAGATGAGGGGAGAGAGAAAGATGGATGATAGAGAGAAAGAGGGGAGAGAGATGGATAGAGAGAGAAAGAGGAGGCGAGAGAGAGAAAGATAGATGGATAGAGAGAGAAAGAGAAGGGGACAGAGAGAGATGGATGGATAGAGAAGTAGATGGATAGAGAGAAAGAGAGGAGGGGACAGAGATGGACATAACGAGATAGATGGTTAGAGAGAGAGGGGAGGGAGAGAGAGAGATGGGTAGAGAGAGAGAATGGTGCTGCTGTCATCCCCCTCTTCCTATACTCCCTCAGTCAAGGAGAGAGTGCGTGTGCGTCCAAGCTGAGTGGAGGGCAGCACAGCCAATCGGCTTGCTGCACAGCCAATCGACTTGCTGCACATTGGCTTTGTCATCGGGTGCTGATATTGAGGAAGGATTCTCTATGCTGCTCCGTTCGGTGTGTTTGGAAGGGCTGATGAAATGCCAGGATTGGGCTGCCTCTAGGGAGAGCCTCTCTGCTTTATAATGTGAGCCAGTAGCATCCAGGCTCGGGCTAACGCACAACCATCGACCAAGCAGGCCTAGGGGAAACCAAGCAGGCCTAGGGGAAACCAAACAGGCCAAAGGGGAAACCAAACAGGCTGGCTCTGCTACTGCTATTACCCCTTCTCCTCTTCCAGCCGAAAAAGGAGGGATTTATTTTTTACCGTCATCCCCCCATCCATCCTGTGTTCTGTGGTGGCTCCCTCCTCCTCCTCCTCCTCCTCCTGTTCCCCCTCCTCCACTACAGCCTCCTCCTCCGCTCTCTCGTTTTTTTCCCCCTCTTCCTTTTATTCTTCTAGAGGTGCTTTTGGAAATAGCAGACCTCCATGTATGACAATTTGTACCTGCATGGATTTGAAGACTCGGAGGCGGTGAGTGGTGGGGGGGGTTTAGCTTCAGATCGTGTGTGTGTGTGTGTTTGAGCGTGTGTGTCTGTGTTTGTCGATGGAGGTGGCTCAGCTGTGGTGCACACACAAACACAGGGCTTACTGTAGGTAAGCTGACGGTCTCATGCTGTAGATGGAAGGATCGCGGTCTCCGCTGGGGGGGGTTCAATGTAAGGAGAAGACAGAGTCAGACGTGTGTGTGTGTGTGCGCGCACACAGTCGTGAGAGTGTAATTAGTGATGATGTGTATAAGAATAAGTAGCAATATGTGTCTGTCAGCGTCAGCCCAATGCATCTGAATAGCTGCATCATATCATCAGCACATTTCAATGGCTGATGATAGCTATACAATGTACACTGTAGCCATCCATTTAATGCACAGCACACGTAGGAGCACAAAGATGGAGATAGCATTATATAGCGAGAGAAGAGCAGTGTGTAAATGCTAATTCCTATCCCCCAGAGGGCCGTGTCGCTCCCTGCGTGAGGTTATGATTGTATAATGTATCCTCATATCACAGCCTCTCCAAATGTAGGGTATAGCCCTGCTGCATTTACTGCCTTTGTTTAAAGGGCCAAAGCTTCTATTTTCACACCCGGCAACAGCAGTGTGTTGTATTTCTGCTGCTGAGGACAGAGAGGACAGAGAGGAGCGTGCGTTGTGATGTCATATACTGGAGTCAGATAGACATGAGTCACGTCAGTGCTCCGTTGGAAGCCCGGCAGTCATACAATATGGCTGTGAAGAGATTCTGTACCCCAAAATGCACCCATCTAACTACCCATATACCCCGTTATCCATTTTGTATATATCGGCTGATCAGCAACCGGCTATAATGATTTATTCAGATATATAATGAATATATATAAAGGAACATAGTATTTGTTGAGGGGGGCGTGAGAATAAATGTTTACAAAAACACTAGAAGTGCTGGGTGGTAGTATGTGTGTGGGTGTGTGTGTGTGTGGGTGGGGGAGGGGGGGTTGTTCTAACAGGGTGTTCTTATAATATACTGTATGTCAGTTGGGTGCTTGTGAGTGCTTCACAAATAGCACACTGTTATAAGACAGAGTGTGAAAACAGGGAGCTTTTACTATTACTAACAGAAATACTTTGAACAAGAGCCGTGCAGGTTGATTTGTGTCGTGTGTTTGTGCCATAAAGGTTACACCCGGTAAAAAACATTTAATGATTGTGATTAATAATTAGGCTCATAGTACTTTTATCACAGAACCTTAATGTGATCTATTAATTTATATCAGCATCTGTTTCTTAATAGCATTGACTCAAGATGCAATTTCTTTTTTTTTTCAGAGCAATCACTTATTTTTCTAAATAAGCAAACCTCCTCGTTTTTTGTTTCCCAGACCTGGCATTTAGTGATTGGCCCACACAATTCAATAGAGCCCGTGCTGAAGTAAGCCCAAGAAATAGCTTGTCTGTTGTAAAAAAAGTGCTGTACTATGACTAGCGTCTGTGGATTTTAGCAGACCGCAAGACTTTCTACGTTCCTAAAGCGATATTGACACACATACACAGGCACACACATACAAACACACTTGAGTTAATGTTGTTCCCCAATTGGATTATCTTTAGTAGATTCACTCTCTGTTCTTCTAAGGCCAAGGCTTGGGTCAATACTTTAACTCACGCTCCAGTCACAGCCAACCTTCGGGGACAGTTTGCCTAGTGGTTAGAGCGTTGGGCCAGTAACCGAAAGGTTGCTGGATCGAATCCCCGAGCTGACAAGGTAAAAATCTGTCGTTCTGCCCTTGAACAAGGCAGTTAACCCACTGTTCCCTTGGCGCCGAAGATGTGGCTGTCGATTATGGCAGCCCCCCGCACCTCTCTGATTCAGAGGGGTTGGGTTAAATGCAGAAGACACATTTCAATTGAATGCATTCAGTTGAACAACTGACTAGGTATCCCCCTTTCCCTTCCTGGTCAGTCTGGCTACCTATGGGCCACTGCTCACATATGAGCGTAACCGGTGGTAATGTGTAAGCAGTGGTAATGTGTAACCAACCGGTGGTAATGTGTAACCAACCGGTGGTCATGTGTAACCAGTGGTCATGTGTAACCAACCGGTGGTAATGTGTAACCAACCGGTGGTCATGTGTAACCAGTGGTCATGTGTAACCAACCGGTGGTCATGTGTAACCAGTGGTCATGTGTAACCAACTGGTGGTCATGTGTAACCAGTGGTCACCAACCGGTGGTAATGTGTAACCAACCGGTGGTCATGTGTAACCAACCAGTGGTCATGTGTAACCAGTGGTCATGTGTAACCAACCGGTGGTCATGTGTAACCAACCAGTGGTCATGTGTAACCAACCGGTGGTCATGTGTAACCAGTGGTCATGTGTAACCAACCGGTGGTAATGTGTAACCAACCGGTGGTCATGTGTAACCAACCGGTGGTCATGTGTAACCAGTGGTCATGTGTAACCAACCGGTGGTCATGTGTAACCAGTGGTCATGTGTAACCAACTGGTGGTCATGTGTAACCAGTGGTCATGTGTAACCAACTGGTGGTCATGTGTAACCAGTGGTCATGTGTAACCAACTGGTGGTCATGTGTAACCAGTGGTCATGTGTAACCAACTGGTGGTCATGTGAAACCAGTGGTAATGTGTAACCAGTGGTCATGTGTAACCAGTGGTCATGTGTAACCAACTGGTGGTCATGTGTAACCAGTGGTCATGTGTAACCAGTGGTCATGTATAACCAACTGGTGGTCATGTGTGGTAATCAAACATCTGGGCAATCAAGTCTCAGGTGGTGCTAGCTCATCACGAGACATGCTCTTCCTGGTACAAAAGTGCCCCCAAGATAATTAAAAATAAACTGCAGTCATCTCAGAATATATTAGTCAGGATTATTCTGAAACTTCCAGCACGTACTCATCTTGACCATTCCCACTTTGAAAGCCTCCGATAGGTCAAAGTGGAGGAGAGAGTCTCTCAGATTAAAGTGAGTCTCGTACATCAGCTTGTCCACAGACCCAACAGTATTGTCCCCAGGTACCTATTTAACTACTTTAACTTAGTCCGGGATAACCATAACTATTCTACTAGAAGGAGTGAAGCTGACGTTCTTTTTAGATGTAATAGTGGTATTAATTAGTGGTATTAAATAGTGGTATTAAATAGTGGTATTAATTAGTGGTATTAAATAGTGGTATTTGTACTCAGCTGCCATTCTTTGAAATAGTCTTCCAAATCATTTGAAACTATAAACTCCATGGGCTGTTTCAAGTTCTCACTGAAAAAAGTCTCAAAAGTGACCTTTCGTATGTGGGTGAGAAGAGTAGAAAATGCTCCCCCCACATTTTTTTTTTTTAATGAATCAATCAAGTCCAAATCACCTCACCTCTGTTTAGTAAGATAAACTGGATACAGTTATAGAGCATTATGGGTACTGTAGAACATCATCCTACAACCTCCTCCACCTGGTGACGTCCTGGTGATGATGATGCTGGCTGTGTGATCATGGTGACAGCTGCTGTCTTCCTGTCTGTCCCTGTCCTGTTGTATTGCAGGGCTCAGCTGATTCCTACACAAGCAGACCATCGGACTCGGATGTCTCTCTGGAGGAGGAGCGGGAGGTGCCGGGGCAGGTCCAGGGCCAGAGCCCGAGCCAAGGGGCCCCGGGGACCCAGGCCCCGGCCCAGACCCGAGAGCAGAAGGAGCAGCAGGCCACCGTGCAGCTGGAGAGAGCCAAGGTGAGACCCAGAGAGAGAGATACCTCACTAGGTTGTGTTCAGTAAGGATAAAACATTTTTTTTAAGTTTTAAGTGAAATATGAGGGTAGTAGCTGGACTTGTGCAGCAAGAAGACTGTACTATGTAAAGGATGGTAGAAGGGTTATGCCACAATTGGCAAAGAAGCAGATGTAAGGATCTGTTATAGCACCCTTATATTGTATGACATTTGCTTATAAATGATTTGTGAATCATCCATGTAGGCATTATAAAGGGTTTATGAAGGCTTTATTAAGCCTTGTAAGCCATAGTTCATTCATGTGAACTGAAGTTCATACTTTGCGGCTCTCTGACTGAATCTTGTCTCTCTCTCTCTCCCAAAGGCTAAAGCCGTGGCCTTTGCTGTGAAGACCAACGTCAGCTACTGTGGAGCATTGGACGAGGACGTGCCGGTGCCAGCAACCGCCATCTCATTCGATGCTAAGGACTTCCTTCACATAAAGGAGGTAATGTTTTTTGTCAGAAGAGGCAAGGTTGAACTTTGGCACACAATCAACCAGATTTTAATAAAATACATTTGTGAAGTACTTTTCAATGTCAAATGATGTAGGTCAGAGTGTGCAGTTTTCGGACTATACCATTGTACCAGACAAGCTAGATTTAGCATAGCAATCAGAATCAACGGAGGCTGCTGAGGGGAGGACGGCTCATAATAATTGCCGGAATGAAACAAATGAAATGGTATAAAACACCTGGAAACCATGTGATTGATGTATTTGATACCATACCTCTCATTTCACTCCAGCCATTATCACAAGCCTGTCCTCCCCAATTAAGGTGCCACCAGCCTCCTGAATTTGATATGTATTTGACGCAGGGCCGTTATCAACCACTATTACAACAGTGTCGTGACTTGACTTTAACATTAATCTGAAGACATTTATCTAATTACCTAACTATGTTTAATTGTTATCCGATTAAATTTGTCATGTAACAATTAACTCATTAGGATCTGGGGCACCACGAGAGCGGTTCTTTAAAGAGTTACCATCTCCCGAATTAAACACTGAAGGTCTTTACCTATCACATCTATAAACTTATTAATCATAACCTCGTATCATATCTTCATTCTGAACAGTCGTAACCTCCATGCATCTGCAAAAACCCCAGCCTTACTTATGATTCAGTACTACACAAATTGGTTAAATTATTTATTTACTAGCTAATTAAATGAGAACTCAGGATAAACATACACACTTTGCATCGGTTATTGACTGGAAACCTAATACGCTCAAAACAGGTCCCTAGCGGAATGACAACAACGTGGCTGCTTGTTACAAAAGAGATGGAGGGAGAGGGGGGGACAGAGACACTTAACATTGGTACTTTCAGAAACTACTCTCATTTACAGTAACCATATACTTTGCACATGACCCGCCGCCCGCTTGATTTGCCGGATCTCTGGTCGACTTGCAAAAGGAGTTGGGCCTTTTTGTGACATGCTTTTAAGGCTCTGATTTTCCAAAAGGGTTCCAACAAGTCTACTGTTGTTCTTCTTTGTAGTTGTCTGGTATCCGGTGACTTGCCGTGCAGTCCTGCACAGAACTACACAGTTTATTTTCCTTACATTCGATATTGAAGATGCTTCTTTGAAGATAGTCTAGCCAGCCATGTCGATGGTTCCCATTGGGGTGATGAGAGTAGCATAATACGATGGTTTGAGCAGAGTAGTATAATGGTCCTACTTAAATTCGCTTTCGAAGATACTTTACTTAGGACAGCTAATCAGCCGTACCAGTGATTGTCCAGGAGGTGACTATCGTCTCTACCTCGTGTTGATAGTCACAGTTCAAACCACTTTAAACGTAAAGCTGCAGCTTGACGCTTTTCTGGTCTATTATGTTCATTTATATAGTTTGTTGCAAAAGGGGTGGTTCCGTCATGCTGACCCGCTCTCACTCTGGGGCATTACTTGTCATTTGTACAAAGTTGTGTAAAACAATGATCTCATATAGCTTCTCGAATCACATCCCTCTCTTAACAAAAACACGTATAATTTTTTATATTACATGCACAACGCATAGTATGGAAACTTCATACATGTCGTGGGTTTACTTTCCAAGTTACAGTAACATTTAACATTTTTTAATGACATCACAAAATAACAAACAAAATGACATTAGTGTTCTATATATCACCTCTGACCATTCCCCACGTTCTATGTTAGAAAGTAGTTGCTTTTGAACATGTTAGAGTTTCAGCGGGAAAAAGGTCTGTTGAGACAAAGCAAAACACTATGGTGAATTTGGAGAGGGAGACCTAAATCTTTACAACAGGACTTGAATTGTTAATCCCGTTCTAGTTCTTTCCTCCCGCCCACTGCGGATGAGAGGGGGTCTGACCTATTTGGATTCTCGTGGACAGTCATGACAACAGCAAGGCATATACACTGAATTTAGTACCTGTGTTCTGAAACACACTCACTGTCTGTTCAAACTAGATAAAACTGCTTATTTCCTTATGTTCATGTCATTTTGGCTGCGTTTAGATAGGCAGCCCAATTCTGATCTTTTCTTACACTAATTGGTCTTTTGACCAATCACATCAGATCTTTCACATCAGATCTTTTTCAGAACTGATCGGATTGGTCAAAAGACAAATGAGGACTGCCTGTTTAAACGTACTGAAACTGATTTTTCAACCACACCCCCAACCCATCCAGAAGTTCAACAACGACTGGTGGATCGGCCGGCTGGTCAAGGAGGGCTGTGAGATCGGCTTCATCCCCAGTCCCCTAAAGCTAGAGAACATCCGCATCCAGCAGGAACAGAAGAGAGGGCGAGTCCAAGGGTAAGGCAGCCCATCACCAGTCCTCTCTCGCTCAGTCAGAGACCTTGTTACCCAGGGAAGGGGGTTAGGAAGGGGCCAGCAGTGCTATGTTTAGTTTAGCAAAACTGATTTGGGTTACGACAAATGAGTCAAATTAGTACAACTCATTTGGTTATAAATGTGCTTATGATGTGTTATAAAGAGGGTACTCATAGGAAGTGTTACAGATCATTATGAATAATTACATTTCTCTCCATCCATATCCACAATAGAACAACCTAAATATTTCTAAGGTCTATGACCTTAATAATCAGTAATGCTTTGGTTCTTCTAGCGACCTAGCTGCTCTGTCTGTTTAATCGCTCTGGAAGCTCCCGTCACCAGTGGTTTGTCTCGTGTGCGTACTAGCCTTCAGAGCCATTCGCGGCACTAGGCCTGTTCAGTTTTAACACTAATTCAGCGTAATGAGAGGACTAGACTTGGGATGAGTTGAGAGGCTCACCTCGAGTCCTTCGTTCACCCTATAAGGCCTGGATTCTGCATTTAGAACCCCGTCGCCGTTCGCCACATTAATTCTGTGATTCTTGTGTTTCTTTTTATCTCCCTCTTGTCTTTTCCAGTAAGTCTGGAGGCAATTCTTCCTCAAGTGTAGAGGATGAGGTGTCCGCCTCGATCAGACCCCTTATCTCCTCTGCAGGTGAGAGCCTCTTAGACATGATGGGGGGACGTTGTCCGCCCCTACTGGCCCTCCGCTAGGTTAGAGAAGAACTAGACAACTTTGTCAAGGCAACATGAGACGTAGAACAAGGATTGCTTAGTGTTTAAGCCTTCCCATGTCTCTCCATAGAACCTAAGATAAATGATTCCCAGCGGGCAAAACTGGTTGCAACAACATCGTTGTGACGTCTTTTTGTGACATCATGGTCAAGTTGTATTATGGCTGTAAAAGGACGTTTTTCTGGATGTCTTTTTAGCAATCGGAGAAAGACGTCTTTAACTGGTTGTAATCTGAACAGATACCAACCAAAGTATGAAAGTTTACAACCAGAATATGATGTCAATTTAACATTGGTTGTAATCCAGTTATCAGACTTCTCAACAACAACAAAACCAGTTTACAACCAGAATATGATGCCATTATAACATCCCATACCAACTTTTGCCTGCTGGGTTGTGGATCCATAGAGTGTATATATATAGTGTATTCTCCCATCCTCTTCCTCCAGTTGAGGACTGCAGGCGCTCTGAGACTTGGCTTACCACAGGGTGAACCCATCGACAAGACTTTGACCCCCCCTGAACTTCAGTCATGTGACTTTGTGAATATGCCTCATAGGATATTAGGATCATGTTTATATGTTTGATGATGAATCTAAAGGGTATATGTTTATTTCGTGTGTCAGTTATAATCCTCGGTTGAAAATGTATTTCCTGTAAATCACATTCTGATCATCGCAGGATCATCAGGTCTCTGACCTGACAAGTTATGGTGACTTATGATACAGTACAATACTACAAGACATTGACAATTCTGTTTTGTTTTACTTCACAGGAAAGCAGAAACAAAAAGTGGTAAGTGGGTGATGGTAAAACCAAACTGTCTCCATCAACTATAGCTGTCTACATTACAATAGTACAGTGCACATCCTACATCCCATCTAACATCCCATCTAACATCCCTTCTAACATCCCTTCTAACATCCCTTCCCATCTAACATCCCTTCTAACATCCCATCTAACATCCCATCTAACATCCCTTCTAACATCCCTTCTAACATCCCTTCCCATCTAACATCCCATCTAACATCCCTTTTAACATCCCATCTAACATCCCTTCCCATCTAACTTCCCATCTAACATCCCATCTAACATCCCTTCCCATCTAACTTCCCATCTAACATCCCATCTAACATCCCTTTTAACATCCCTTCTAACATCCCTTCCCATCTAACTTCCCATCTAACATCCCATCTAACATCCCTTCCCATCTAACTTCCCATCTAACATCCCATCTAACATCCCTTCCCATCTAACTTCCCATCTAACATCCCATCTAACATCCCTTCCCATCTAACTTCCCATCTAACATCCCATCTAACATCCCTTCCCATCTAACTTCCCATCTAACATCCCATCTAACATCCCTTCCCATCTAACTTCCCATCTAACATCCCATCTAACATCCCTTCCCATCTAACTTCCCATCTAACATCCCATCTAACATCCCTTCCCATCTAACTTCCCATCTAACATCCCATCTAACATCCCTTCCCATCTAACTTCCCATCTAACATCCCATCTAACATCCCTTCCCATCTAACTTCCCATCTAACATCCCTTCTAACATCCCATCTAACATCCCTTCCCATCTAACTTCCCATCTAACTTCCCATCTAACTTCCCATCTAACATCCCATCTAACATCCCTTCCCATCTAACTTCCCATCTAACTTCCCATCTAACATCCCATCTAACATCCCTTCCCATCTAACATCCCATCTAACTTCCCATCTAACATCCCACTCACTGACTTGCCTAGTTAAATAAAGGTAAAGAAAAAAACAAAATGTGAAATAGATTTCAGTCAGATTGTGCTGTCCCAATGATCCATACATCCCATACTGTGGTGTGCATCGATCCCATTTTATTACTGTGGGAAAATCTCAATTGCATTTCCTTGACTCCTTGCGTCCTCTCTCCTCATCTCATTCTCAAAACCCATTGGATGAGAAGGTAAAAGGTCCCTCCCCTCTGACTTCTCATCCAATGGGTTTTGAGTAGAGGCCCCCTCCCCCCTGCTCCACTGATTCCTTTGTTACTTTGTTACAGACTGAACACGTCCCCCCTTACGACGTGGTGCCATCCATGAGGCCTGTGGTGCTGGTGGGGCCCTCCCTCAAGGGCTATGAGGTAAGCAGCAGCAGCGGCGGCCATCGAGTCACATGATCATCCTCTGACTCCTCCCACGGGGCCCATCCTAGAGCTCCCATTGGTGGAATGACATTAACAGTGCATTATGTTAAATTATTGTTGTTGCGGCTGTCATGATCACATCTCATTGAGAAAAGATCTCCTCATGGCTGGATGATGTTTCTATTGACTTCATGTTTATAATCATTCATGTTTATATGCACGCAATGTTTTTCTAATATTGTGTTGACACAGGCCTGTTAGAGCTCTACTAGAGTCTATATTTAGACTGCTGAGTGAGGTGCTTTGTTGATGTTTTTTCTAGTCATTCTCAGAACACCATAGTACAGGGAGTTTCTTTCCTCTCGCTCTTTCTCTCCCTCTCTCTCTTTCTCTCCTTGCATGGAGGGTACACAATCAGTTGCCTCATCCCACAGTGTGCTCTGTTGCCACGGTAACAACCTTCTGGGTGCAAATGCTCAGCATCAGAAGTAGAGTAACGTTTGAAATTAGAAGGAGAGGAGAAGAGAGAGGAGGGATAGAGTAGAGAAAGGAAAGAAGGGAGAGAAGAGAGAGGAGAGATAGAGAAGAGAGAGGCGAGAGGAAAGAGAAGAGAGAGTAGAAAGGAGAACCCCTGAAAGCAGCATCACTGTGTGTCTAGACTAGACTGCTGTTAAACCAGCCACTAAAGGATCTTTGTATAGGCCACCATCCTTACTGGCAGGCCTCTGACCAGTTCCATGATACCATCTAACTTCAGTCATTTCAGGAGATCCATTTTAGGCTGAAATTAGTCTATTGTTGACTATGAGGATTGTCCTTTGCATTTCAGTAACATAATATGAATCTATCTAGTGAGTTGACTGATAGTGATTTGCCTAGTTAAATAAAAAATGTAATATCATGGAATTGACCCCAAATCCTGCTTCACTATTGCACTCATCCAGTAGAAGTTGTAGTTGTTTAGTATCAGGGTAGAACTCTATTAAATGAAATAGCATGTTTGATATGATTTTCAGTATCCCCCTGTCAAATGACTGAATATCAGAACTACTAGAAGAGAATTGTTAGAATGATAAATGGTTTGTTGCACGTAGGCTGTCGTCATGGGACATCTTAGCACCATGTTTTCCCAGGAAGTTTGCTTGATGTCATGGCTGTTAGAGTTAAATGTTCTCTTTTTTAACCATACTCTCTTTCTCCCTCTCTCTCTCTCTCTCTTTCTCCCTCTCTCTCTCTTTCTCTCTCTGTCTCTCTCTCTCTTTCTCCCTCTCTCTCTGTCTCTCTCTCTTTCTCCCTCTCTCTCTCTTTCTCTCTCTGTCTCTCTCTCTCTTTCTCCCTCTCTTTCTGTCTCCCTCTCTCTCTCTGTCTCTCTTTCTCCCTCTCTCTCTCTCTCTCTCTCTCTGTCTCTCTCTCTTTCTCTCTCTCTCTCTCTCTGTCTCACTTTGTCTCCCTCTGTCTCTCTCTCTCTGTCTCTCTCACTCTCTCTCTGTCTCTCTCTGTCTCACTCTCGTTCTCACTCTCTCCCAATCTCTCTCTCTCTCCACTATTTCCCCTCTTTTGGCTTCTCTTTCTCCACAGGTGACGGATATGATGCAGAAAGCACTCTTTGACTTCCTCAAGCATAGATTTGACGGCAGGTAAAGTGAAAGCGTGCTCTTCCTTCCTTCTTTATTTTTTTATTTTGTCTGTTTATTTTTAAACTCGGTTCCACTCAAATGAGTGGACTTATGAAGCCCTTCGAGGTAGATTGGCCTCGAAATTCACATGGAATAGAGCTTCAGTAAAGGAGTGTCTGTCTGCAAAATAAGGTTTACAGTATTTATCCACTGAATGCGGCAGGGTAGCCTAGTGGTTAGAGCGTTGGACTAGTAACCGAAAGGTTGCAAGTTCAAATCCCCGAGCTGAGAAGGTACATATATGTTGTTCTGCCCCTGAACAGGCAGTTAACCCACTGTTCCTAGGCTGTCATTGAAAATTAACTGACTTGCCTAGTTAAATGAAGGTAAAAAAAAAATATAAAAAAAAAAGCCTACATTGGTGTCTTTGTTTGACCATTTCAGGATATCTATCACACGAGTCACAGCAGATATATC
Source organism: Oncorhynchus clarkii lewisi (assembly GCF_045791955.1). NCBI lineage: Eukaryota > Metazoa > Chordata > Actinopteri > Salmoniformes > Salmonidae > Oncorhynchus > Oncorhynchus clarkii. Next base: position 3,340,852 of record NC_092153.1, read on the forward strand.
ATTAGCCAAGAGGTCTGTTCTGAATAACCCCAGCAAGCGGGCCATCATCGAGAGATCAAACACCAGGTCCAGTTTAGGTATGTACCTCCAAAATGTATCTATTTTACTGTAGGAGTCTTTTGAGTTTTCCTTGTGTATCGAAGACGGTTGCCTACTCTCCTCTGTAGCTAGACCCGGCTAAAGACGAATGATTTAGCTTGATTGAGCTTACCTCCCACAATGGAATCAATGGAATAGTCCCAAAAGTGCAAACTCCGCCCATCTGGCTCTCCAGACAGGCTCAATCAAATGCTCAACGTATTCATTGGCTTACGTTTCAGTGTCCATACTAGACATACTAGACACCACTTGAATGAATCAATGTATTGGGAATGCAATGAAGGAATGGGAGTCAGTGTGTACCATTTGTTTACGTATATATAGTGTACTAGGCTGACTGTTTTCAGTGTGTAGGATTCTTGTACGGTGATGCCGAAGTAAAATGTCCATCCTGAATGGACAATGAAGTTGTATTCTAAAGTCTTGTGTTGTTTCCATCCTGTTCTCCAAGCGGAGGTGCAGAGTGAGATAGAGAGGATCTTTGAGCTGGCCAGGTCCCTACAGCTGGTGATCCTGGACGCAGACACCATCAATCACCCAGCCCAGCTGCTCAAGACCTCGTTGGCTCCAATCATCGTCCATGTCAAGGTCTCCTCGCCCAAGGTAGGGACTGGAGGGTCATGTGATTTGAAACACACCCATGTCTACTATAGGTAATGATATGACCAGGAAGCAGACACATCATCTAAAACAACTCACAGAACCGTCAACATTGTCAATTATACAGTACGCTATAACCTACTGAGCCACTGGGACCTTTTGAAAATGAATGTCAACATGCTTAGACTCTGATTGGTTTATCAGTGGAGGGCTTTTAGAGTTATACATGTGTATTGTTATCAGACAAATACACTTTAATTTATCTAATGGATTATTAATTTATTTTAAATGATTCTATTTGACCGGTTTGCCTGGTTAAAGATGTGAAAAGCAGTGTTCCCGTAAAAAACGTGTGTAGATATAACATTATTAGTTAGAAAAGAGCAGGACCATTTGAACAGAGGTCTGACACTATCTAACACATATATAAATGTCTTCCCACCGTCTAGGTTCTGCAGAGGCTGGTCAAGTCCAGAGGGAAGTCTCAGAGCAAGCATCTGAACGTACAGCTGGTGGCAGCTGACAAACTGGCCCAGTGTCCTCCGGTGAGTGACTCTCTAACAGCATGTTGTATCTTTAATCTACACCACCCAGCATACTGACTCTTTAATCTACACCACCCAGCATACTGTCTCTTTAATCTACACCACCCATCATACTGTCTCTTTAATCTACACCACCCAGCATACTGTCTCTTTAATCTACACCACCCAGCATACTGTCTCTTTAATCTACACCACCCAGCATACTGTCTCTTTAATCTACACCACCCAGCATACTGTCTCTTTAATCTACACCACCCATCATACTGTCTCTTTAATCTACACCACCCAGCATACTGTCTCTTTAACCTACACCACCCAGCATACTGTCTCTTTAATCTACACCACCCAGCATATTGTATCTTTAATCTACACCACCCAGCATACTGTCTCTTTAATCTACACCACCCAGCATACTGTCTCTTTAATCTACACCACCCAGCATACTGTCTCTTTAATCTACACCACCCAGCATACTGTCTCTTTAATCTACACCACCCAGCATACTGTCTCTTTAATCTACACCACCCAGCATACTGTCTCTTTAATCTACACCACCCAGCATACTGTCTCTTTAATCTACACCACCCAGCATACTGTCTCTTTAATCTACACCACCCAGCATACTGTCTCTTTAATCTACACCACCCAGCATACTGTCTCTTTAATCTACACCACCCAGCATACTGTCTCTTTAATCTACACCACCCAGCATACTGTCTCTTTAATCTACACCACCCAGCATACTGTCTCTTTAATCTACACCACCCAGCATACTGTCTCTTTAATCTACACCACCCAGCATACTGTATCTTTAATCTACACCACCCAGCATACTGTCTCTTTAATCTACACCACCCATCATACTGTCTCTTTAATCTACACCACCCAGCATACTGTCTCTTTAATCTACACCACCCATCATACTGTCTCTTTAATCTACACCACCCAGCATACTGTCTCTTTAATCTACACAACCCAGCACACTGTCTCTTTAATCTACACCACCCAGCATACTGTCTCTTTAATCTACACCACCCATTGCTCCTTTTCAAGGTGTCTTCTTTCTACATGAACCTCCAACAATGTCTCCCTGGGATTGCTTGAGGTTGATTCAAGACAGGGCCATTAAAAAGGTCTATTAACAATCAAGTGACAAAATGACAATATTCAGTTTGTGTGACTGACCGGGGTTTGAACCCAGGTTTTCTGTGAAGTACCAAACAGCCTAGGCATTCGTTTAGGGAGCTAACAAGTCAGCTCAGCTCTAATGCCACGTTACTCATCATGCGAGCCTGTTTCACTCCCTCTCTCACTCCTTCTCCATCTCCATCTTTCTCTCACTCCCTCCCTCTCTCACTCCCTCTCCATCTCCCACTCTCACTCCCTCTCCCTCTCGCCCTCTCTCTCTCACTCCCTCTCCCTCTCGCCCTCTCTCACTCACTCCCTCTCCATCTCCCTCTCTCACTCACTCCCTCTCCATCTCCCTCTCACTCACTCCCTCTCCATCTCCCTCTCTCACTCCCTCTCCATCTCCCACTCTCACTCCCGCTCCATCTCCATCTTTCACTCCCTCTCTCACTCCATCTCCCTCTCTCTCTCACTCCCTCTCCATCTCCCTCTCTCACTCACTCCCTCTCCATCTCCCTCTCTCACTCCCTCTCCATCTCCCACTCTCACTCCATCTCCCTCTTTCACTCCCTCTCTCCCCTCTCTCTCTGTCCCTCTCTCTCACTCACTCGCCCTCTCTCACTCTCTCCCTCTCTTCACCCCCTCTAACAGGAGATGTTTGACATCATCCTGGATGAGAACCAGTTGGAGGATGCGTGTGAACACTTGGCTGAGTATCTGGAGGCCTACTGGAAGGCCACACACACCTCCATGGCCACGCCGCTCAACCCCCTGCTGGGACGCAACCTGGGCCCCACCGCCCTCACTCCTTACCCCACCACCATCTCTGGACTGCAGGTTGGTCATCAACAGATAGCTACAGCGCTATGGGGTTAAAGCGACATTACACTCCAAAATCAAAGTTTGTCCAAAAATGTTGAGTTTGGAGTGTGATGTACCTTTAAGGGGAGACAGTTAATTGTCATAAGTTAGATGAGTTGATTAGTGCCCAGTGTAACATACAGAAATGTAACAAAAAGGGGTTGTTTGTGTGTGTATGAGGTGAACCAGCAGACTCAAAGAATAAGACAACACAGCAACCACACGGGAGACCACTCCACGCCCAACGAGCGTCGCAACCTAATGACCGCCGACGAAAACTACCACAACGAGCGGGCGCACAAGGGACGCAACCGCATGTCGTCGGGCTCACAGCACAGCCGAGACCAAGACCCGTACCACCAGGACTACCAGGACCCCTACCAAGACTCCTACAAGCCGCACCGCAACCGCTCCTCCCCGGGCAGCTACAGCCACGACTCCCGGCACAGGCTTTGAGCCCGAATGACGTCCCAGCTTCACAACCCTTATAGGCCTCAAGTCAACTCTCTGGTGGCAACAGAGTCAAAATGGTTCCCGTTCAAAATATTGTGTCCAATTCTGTTGTTTTCGATTATTTGTTTTACTTCAGGCGTTAGATGAGGAGTAGTCCCGCCCTCCTGAACAAAACCTCCAATCACCTCTCATTCCCATTCTGTCTCTCAGTCTTGCCTTGGCACTGGCAGGGACCCCTGTTAATCAATGTGGTCAGGATGAGGAAGAAGGACATGATGCTAATGCTACATAACTGAGTTAATACAACTCATATGACTGAGTTGCTTTTCCTCACAAGGGGACTTTCCTAGTTCCTGTGTTCCCCACACAAAGAGATGGGTGGAAGAGGAAAGTAATATGATATTGAGATTTGGACTTTGCTAAGCTAACAACAAGCTAAGCTATTTTAGCTAGCATGGTTAGATTGTGGGTACATGTGCATACCCACAACCCCCCCCCCCCCCCCCATGAGTCGCCATAGCAAGTGGTGGAGTCACTGCTGAAAGTCCCCAGACCGTTCAGTTGTTTGCATGCTGACTGAGAGAGTTTCGCTAGTATCGTCAATATATTCACTTACAGTACATGTCTGTTGTCATGGGGAGTTGTATACGTAGACCTGCCCCACCATGACTGGCAGTGGTATTTTTCCAGACCTTTACTGATTCCTGAGAGGAGCATGTGGAGTATTTGGTTGTTTTGTTAACAAGTGCTTTCACATGTCAGATACTGTATGTGCCATTTGAACACCTGTCTAGCTTGGCCTTTCTTCGGCAACAGTCGATACTTTGCATATCTCAGTATTTTTCGCTGCTCTGATTCGGTTGTGTCAGAGACTCATAGAGGTATTATAACAAGAAGCAGGGGTGTCAAACAATCAGAGTTCGCCTCATCTCTGGCCAGCCTTGTGATTGGTTGACCGTCCATGCTGCTTCCTGTGTTTCTCTCTGGCCAGCCTCGTGATTGGTTGACCGTCCATGCTCCTTCCTGTGTTTCTCTCTGGCCAGCCTCGTGATTGGATGACCGTCCATGCTGCTCCACTAACGTTGGATTGTGTCTTCCCAGGGTCCTTTGCATCATGATCATTGATTCTCTGTGTAGCTGGCATGTTTTCCCTGACTTGAAAAAGTAATGCTCCCTTTGGTAGTAATATCCCTGTGTAAAATAGAGGGTGTGTAAGGAGGGAGAGCACACATTGGTGCAAAATAGGTGCAGTCTAATTACTTGAGAGTGGGTTATCTGAACTTTTTGGGGGTATTTAAATAGATGAACATGGAAATGAAAGAAATTAATTTGGTTAGTTTATTTCTAGCAACAATTTTTCTTCAGTAATTGTGGGTTTTTTGAGTTTTTGTTGAGATGAGAAGCATGCAGTTGTACCCAAGGGGGTTCGGTGACTAGTTGCATTGGCTCGCCGATCCAATGCCTAGGCTTTAGTTTAGTGGGCAAATAGACACTTCTGGCGTGCAGGAGGCCCGGGTTCGAACCCGGTCGGTCACAGAGACACAACCACCCTCCAGGACCAGGGTTTTCCCTGCGGTGGATAGGTCATCTAAACTGGAGCTTTGACCATGATGGAGATGGTGGTCCCTCCCTGTGCATCCTGGGAGAGTGAGTTCTTGGGGCAGCGTATTCTGAGAGTTAACTTGTGCAGAGTTAACTTGTTATAGCTGTCTTTTAGTGTATTTCCCTCCAATAGAGTCGAGGTACTGTAGTGACATTTGTAGCACCCGCAGCAGGTGGTGCCTTAACATTCTAGAGCCAGTTGATTTCCTTGCTCATATCTATGTCTCTTATGCTAGTTTGTTCACTGACTGAAAACAATAGACTGCAAAACGAAGAAGAAAAAAAAGAATACAAGTACATCTGCTGTTGTTTATGAGCATGCTTCTCTGTCATATTGGGATTCAGGCCAAAGGGAGTGTTGGCTGATTGAATGGGGAGTTATTCACTGTTCATTAAAAACCAGAACCAAGAACCAGAACTAAGATTCAGCTCTGTTGCTTGAGACAATCAGAGGGATTTTCTAGCCCATTGACCTCTGTCCCACCAGAGTCCCAGACCAGTCTGTGAGGGTTTGGTAACTTAAGGTCGGGTTACTGCTACTGGGTGTAGCATGTCTTAGCCCTTTTTGAAACATTGGGGGATCTCCTTTTCTATTAACAATTAATTAACTGAATTCCAATAGATTTTCTGAATTGACTGGAAATGAAAATGGACCTCTCTCTTTTTCCTATGAATGCCCTGGAAAGAAAACATTTGTTCTTTGAATGGTGTAGATATAATTTCTAAAGGTCTCTGTTACTGATCTGGAAAAAAAAGCACGTGTCCTGTACTCTTCTTTTGTCTTCTTGTAAGAAATTAAGAGGCTACATTTTTGCCTCTAAATTAAGTTGAATTACAATTCTCCTTATTTGATTAAATAACATGGGTTTCAACTCGACCAGACCATTTAAAACAGTTAAATGTTTTTTTCTTTGGTAAAAATGTACAAAAAATAAGAAAAAATCTAAAATGTATCTCAATATAGGAAAAAGTAAAAGATACATCTTTGCTGGTGATTATTTTTATAATGAATACATACATGTACATAATGTCTTTGAGAGATGCTATTTGCTGTATACTTGCATTCTCATTAAAAAACTACGATCCTCGACGGGACAACTTGGAACAACAAACGTTTCAGTATACAAAAATGTCAGTATACTAAAGTTTCAGTAATGTGCAATACAAAGAGCATGCTGTTTTAAAATGAGGAAATTCCATGTACTATGCAACCACAACCATGTACATCGCTTCATGCTGTGACTAATTCTCCAACGGTCCTTTTCCAAGCAGCTTCGTCAGAACTCTTTAACGACATTTTGTGTTGATACTTTTTGTGGAAGACGAACAACTCAACGGCTAATGCGGTATTGCATGCATAATGTACCATTTTAATTTATTAAAACGAATGAAAATAAAATCATGTGAAACGCGAGATGATTGTGTCAAAGGCGAAGCTAGAAGTAACTTTAAAAGTTTTCTTTTACAAAATAAAAGAGTCGTTCTACAACAACTGTCTCAGGTAACTTTTTTATCATGTATTATCTATATAGGCTTTTATTATTGTTTTATCAATATTTTACGTAGCAACATGTACCTACCAAATAGAATCTCATTCTGGTTCTGTGGTACCTACAATGAGGAATGCCACACTTCAAAGGCCCTTGTTATTTATGATAATGTTGTGCAGTACACAAATCAACCACACAGTGGCACTGTCTAGTAACGAGAGTATATCAAGTCTCATTTTAGTCTTGCCCTGGCATAGCCTGGTGGAAACAGACCGATCGCTGCACTCACCATTCTCATTCACTTCACGTATTATCACTAATTAAAAGATGATTGATATATGAAGTGAAATAGAAAGGTGAACGGTGTGATCAGGGTGGTTCCACAAGGCTAACCCTGTCATAGGCTACCGCTCCAGTAAATCCATGTGTTATCTTCACAGAGGAAAAGGTCTGATACAGAGCTGATCCAACTCAAGATCCAGTAAATATAGTACAGGACAACATTAATCAGATTTTAATCTGATTTATTTTGGACTGAGCTGTCAATGATATCCAGAGATCTGAGCTTCCAATGAAATCCAGAGATCTGAGCTGTCAATGATATCCAGAGATCATTTTTGGTGTCGGGATGGGATGTACACAGCCACTGTACTGGTACCCAGTGTATATAGCCAAGCTATCATTGTCTCGGTACTGGGACCCCGTGTATATAACCAAGCTATAGTACGTAAGCATTTCAATGTTATTCTACACCTGCTGTTTACGAAGCATGTGACAATTCAAATTGGATTTGATTTATACATTTTACTTATACACATACTCGCGGAAATTCCACACTTGACCACTACTACACGCCTTTTAGACAGGTGTTTAAGGCCGTCTCTCGTCCTCCTTTCGGTAAATCTCACCGAAACGATTTACCGAAGATCACATCCATTGAAAATGTATGCCGGCTTAATTTAGATGTGTTGTTTGTGCACAGAAGTTACAATTTCGCTACATTTCAATGTCACACAGAGGTTCTGAAACATTTTTGATTGTCTAGGACCGAGATTGGGAAACACTGAACTAGTTGACTGCTGTGGCTAGCTAGCTGACTGCTGTGGCTAGCTGGCTGACTGCTGTGGCTAGATAGCTGACTGCTGTGGCTAGCCTAAAAGGGACTTGTTTCGACCGTTTGATTATCTTATCCTTTGAGGTTTTAAAAGTGTTCTTCCGCTATGAATTTGAACATTCACAGCAACTGGGAAACGTCTATGGCAGCCATTGTTGTCACCTTAGCTTGCTACATAACTTCTGAGTGATAGGAAGCACGAGCACCACCAATCAACCGACACCACTGTTCACACACGCGTCATTACTATGACGTTGTTACAACAGTATCACAACTAGCGTGACCATGTCAGCAAATAACGGCTGTCTGAACACACACAAATCCGATTTGATCACTTGTAACTTGCTGTTTGGACAATCAGTATTCCAAAACAGAATAGAAGAACCAAACTATTCTGACCATTAAAGCCTGCAGGGTGAACAAGGCTTAAGTACAGGTGTCATTCTAAAGGCCACATCTTATTGCCTGTTCTTCATAGGACTATTGTGATACTGTGTCCTGAAATCAGGAATGTGTCAGATGTTGTTATACATTCACAAGAAGTGGAATTCAATAAAAAAAGACCCAACTCAACTTGAACCACAGTAATACGTCACTGAAAGCTAGATTGGTTGGTCAGAATAGGAAGAGACTCAATAAAACAGTTTGAAGCAGAAAGTATAGTTTATTGTATCCAGTATAGAAAATCAACCAAAAGCAGTGGAAGGCACACATTGTTTTTGTGGGGAAGGGGGTGGGGGGGTTGTCACTTGTATAAGTGCCAGCAAACTTCAACGTCGTGGACAAGATACCCCGCAACCCACATATAGACAGAATCATATCAAAATATACTGTTACACACGTGTGACGCCGACACAGCCCACCACACAGTCAACGGGGAGGTCTTTCTAGGCTCCAACCCACTGCCTCAATACGGTGTCCATATTAGGACAGCCTCAGTCTTTGCAGGACTTGACAGACAACCCCTGCAGAGACTGGGGATATGTCCTAATATGGACGCCGTAGCTTCATGACAAGAATTAAAGGATGCAAACCAGTTACCAGGCCAAACATTCCAGCGTGTACAATGTCAAAACATATGACTTTGCAAAAATATATTCATATATACACATTTACATTTTAGATGTTTGTTTCATATACTCCCCGATAAACTATACGAAAAGCAGAAAACTTGAATGGTACAGCAATAGGTTGGTACAGCTTTCTGTGAGAAAATGCGAAGAGTAGAGCCCCCCCCCCCCCTGTTTAGCTTACTATTGGCAGTTACCGTTTTTGGAGAAGGGACTGCGTGACAGTTGCAGTACTTTTGTCATCGTCATTGTACATAAACATATATTTTTCAATACACACTTCTTAATAGGAAGTCAACACTTCAGGAAAAATACTGTTTTGTATGCGCGTCCCTTTTACGACAAAATGAGTCAAATGAAAGAGCTAAAAAACATATTGGAAAGATACATCTGGTAGGACACGCCAACATCAGGAGTAAAGAGCTGCCATGGTTAAATGCGGTGGAAAGATACATCTGGTAGAGGACACGCCAACATCAGGAGTAAAACAGCACCGGGAAGGCTTTACATTTTTGGGTGAGAGAAAAAAAAACATCCCCAGAGTCTGAAGAGAATGCTGAGCTAGCGAGTCCGGAGTCCACCTCTCCCATTTCAGATTGGATTTCAGTGTGTTGTTGTTTTTAATGATTGGCCAAAGCAACTTGCTCCGGGGTACTCGCGTCCCAGCTTCTTTATAGTCGTACGATGTATTATGGATTAATAAGAACAGTCGGTTGCCTGTGTGTTTGGCCCATTCATTGCATACAGAGCTACATTACATCACCACCTGCGGTACTAAGGTTCATTGGAGTCGTAGATTCCAAGGTGAAGCCCCTGTGCGCGTGTCAAGTGTACTACTCTTTTTGTTTGGTTTAAAGGCATAAAACGATTGCTATATCAATGTTTTATATCCTTAACATTACTTGTCATACTCGTACCGAGCAGATTGTGGAAACTGCATGGCTATTGGCTACAATCCTGGCACACTCGTGCCCATTACTTGAGTCCCATTATAAATCACGTGAACAGTGTCCTCGCTCAACCCCCGTAAGGGAGATCACTCAGTTCAGTTTATGTTGATGAGGACCGCACACCTTTCGCCACAATTCAGTTTGATAACAGAGGGCAAAGAATAAGCAAGATGGCCGACTCAGGTTTGACTGTTTTTTCCTTGGGACTTGGGGAGGGTAATCTCAAGACTGGCAAGAGGAGCTGAGTTTGGGATAGGAGTAGGGGAGGGGGGTTACAGAGCTCCAAATCCGCTCAGCAGTTTGGGCTCTGGGTGTGTAGTTAGGGGACTAGGGTTTGGGCTCTGGGTGTGTAGTTAGGGGACTAGGGTTTGGGCTCTGGGTGTGTAGTTATGGGATGTGGGGTAGGGTAGTGGTGTGTAGTTATGGGATGTGGGGTAGGAGTGTACAGTTAGGGGACAAGGGGTAGGGTAGTGGTGTGTAGCTAGGGGACCAGAGTTTGGGGTAGGGGTGTGGTGTGTAGCTAGGGGACCAGAGTTTGGGGTAGGGGTGTGGCAGGGTACCAGATGACAGCGGTCTTTATTCCGTCATTGGTCAGAACATTCAGAATGAATAGTTATCGGGGAAGCCCAGTAACGAGACGCACCGCTCCCCTCCGTCGGCCAGGTAGGGGCCACAGCCATCCTCGTAGTGGGTCAGGGGCACGGTGGTGTCGTCCTCCCCCGCAGACGGCGGCAGGCAGTCCGGGTCCTGCTTCAGGCTGGGCCTCTGGTTGTCAGGGAAGGCCATGGAGAAGAGCGCCTCGGGGTCACACGTAAACTTGTACACGTACCTCTCTCCAGCCACCTGACCCCACCCGAAGAGGAAGAGGGAGTTAAACAGTCGTTCAGCGCACAACCGCTAGTAGTTTGAAAATAACGTTTGACTTTATACCCAACCTTATGAAACTCTCAATGCATCTAACCTGTCCTTATATACAACCAATGTACTATTTATTGGTGCAATGTAGCCCTCCATTGTACTGTGATGTTTTCCATCAATTCACAAAGCCTCCATTGAATTTGACCCAAAACAGAAAATTGCAAATTGACTTGAATTAAATTAAAATTTACCTTTACCTTCTGCATGATGCCCTTCTCGTAGTAGTAGCGTAGAGAGCGGCTCAGCTTGTCATAGTTCATGGCAGGCCGGTTCTTCTGGAGGCCCCAGCGCCGAGCCACCTGCCACAGGAGAGAAACGGTTCAAATCAACCTGTAGATACATACACCAAGCTCTTCTGATCAACCTGTAGATACATACACCAAGCTCTTCTGATCAACCTGTAGATACACACACCAAGCTCTTCTGATCAACCTGTAGATACATACACCAAGCTCTTCTGATCAACCTGTAGATACATACACCAAGCTCTTCTGATCAACCTGTAGATACACACACCAAGCTCTTCTGATCAACCTGTAGATACACACACCAAGCTCTTCTGATCAACCTGTAGATACATACACCAAGCTCTTCTGATCAACCTGTAGATACACACACCAAGCTCTTCTGATCAACCTGTAGATACACACACCAAGCTCTTCTGATCAACCTGTAGATACACACACCAAGCTCTTCTGGGGTTAGTTTCTGGTGTGCCACTTCTCGTGCCGTAGTAATACTGTGCGGTTATTCCTGGAAGCACAGCGACTTATCACGACTTGTTGAAACACTCTTCTACTTTAAACTCAGAGACATAATGATGAAAAACTCCAGGAAGCCCTAAAGTCTCTAAACTCACTAGGACCACAGCTCTGCCTGCTGACCAACTGACCTCTTCGGGCTCGATGAGTTTGAACTCCATGCCGCGGCCGGTCCAGGAGATGAAGTGACCATTGGCCGGGTCGTCCAGCAGAGTGACCAGGAACTGCCAGAGCTGCAGGGAACCTCGGCGCTGGTAGGGCGGTCCGTCCCGGAACACTCCGGCCTCCTGCTTGATCTTGCCTGGATGGACAGAAGGAGAGGGGGAAAGAGGGAGTGAGTGTGTAAATGAAGGAGTGACGTGGTGGGGTGGGGCGGCAGGGTAGCCTAGTGGTTAGAGCGTTGGACTAGTAACCGGAAGGTTGCAAGTTCAAACCCCCGAGCTGACAAGGTACAAATCTGTTGTTCTGCCTCTGAACAGGCAGTTCTTAACTGACTTGCCTAGTTAAATAAAGGTCAAATAAAAAATAAAAAAGTGGTCACAGTCAGGTGAAAGACTCCAGTGATTGGCAGTCTGAGCGTGGGGATACAATAAGAGGCTCTGCTCATGTCACACAGGCTTTCTGTCCAAGGCCCCGTGGGTCTACTCTGGCATCCACACTGCCATGACATAACGAGAAGATGTCAGATACCAGGATTCACTACCTGCTGCCATTTACACCTAAAGCCCTGTGTCAAACCAGGCAGAGGTTAAAATAGTATCTGTCTTTTTAAATATTTTCAGTGTTTGATTCTGGATGGATGGGGTTTGCACTTTTGGGACAATTCCAGGGGTTCCATTGTGCCGGGCAAGCCCTTGTTTTTCATAGCAATTTACGGAAGAATGTCTCACCTTCTAGTCTCTCTGGAACCACGCATGTGTCGTCGTTGTACAGATGAGGCTCTCCGTCGTAGATCAACCCATCACTGTTTTGGTAGAAGTTACCGGACTTCCTGAAAGAAGACTGGCAGTTCTGCATTTCTGTAAGACACAAGGGAAAAGAGAAAATATTAGACATATTTTTCCTTAACATGCTCTTCAAACCAGAAAGATACAAAAACTATTAGGTGTTTCTTTGAATAGATTCTTACTACTAACTTAATTTCCCAACCCCATCTTTTAAAGTAGCCATTAGCCTAATGACATAATACCCAGTAGAAGACGGACATACATTCTCACACAGCCAGCGGTCTCTTAACAATCCCCTGGAGTTTTCTTAGCTGGGACTTTATTAAGAGGATTTGACTGTTACATCACTGACAGAAAGTGGCCCAGACATGGAGAGTGAAATGAGGTCATCTTAGCTTAGTAGAGTCTTAGAATGCTACACTGCTACATACCCAACCACTACTGCTAATACTAGTGTCCACATCAGTCTGAAACATGCTTACTGTTTTATCCCCATCGCTGCACTATTAGCCGTGTACAGTAGACTCTCAAAGGAACTTGGACTACCTCCAAACCCTTAGGGCCTTCCTGTCTGGACTCAGATTAAGCCTAGGCATGGAAGGAGAAGCACTTCCTATTGAGATTCTCCATTGAACATGTTTTTTTTAAACTCCAGGACTGGGTCTAATCTATGAGTGGGAAACTGAGCCTGAAAGACCGTTGCCATCCAGCGATTCCCCAGGGCTCACCTTGGTCAAAGCAGAAATCCCGGGGCTCCTGCTTTATAGAGAGGCCCTGGAACGGGGTGCGGGGAGGGCCCATGGTGGGGACCCCCTGCTCGGTGTAACGGAGGTCCACCAGCTCTTGCTTGAAGCCCTGAGCAGGGAGGAGGACCAAGGGCTCTGACAGGTGCCGCTGGTAGATGGGGCGGCCGTCCCGGGACAGGGGGGCCCGGTGGGGGTGATGGGGCTGAGGAGGGTAAGGGGTACAGGCGGCACCGTCAGGCGGAGGGAAAGGCAGACATGGCTCAGAGAGCTGCCGCTGGAACCTGCAGAGGGGAACGAGACAGAGAGACAAAATAAGGACAAATTTGTCAATTAGGATCTTAAACCAGAGAATCATACAACAATGGGATTTCAACTGTAGCACTGAACATGCATGCTGAGTCCCAGCCTACAGTAGTTCCAATCATGCCTTTACAACCAAGCTATGGGGTCAAACAGTGCATGGTGTCAACACATGGTGCCAACCTGAGCCAACACATGGTGCCAACTTACCTGTGTTCTGAGCTGTAGGAGGCATCGGAGTGATTGACAGGTAGGCGGGGCACGGCGAAAGGCTGGCTTTGGCTCGGGTGTGGCGGGAGTGTCCGGTGGTGGGAGGGGCTGTGCCCGTGAGTTGGACGACTGTGGCCGGGGTGTGTTGCCTGGACAGGGGACGTGATCTGCCTTTGTAGGGGGTGTGTCCCCGGGGTGGGGGCGGGGCTGCAAGGTGAGGCGGGTGTGGAGGGTGGGGTTAAACTATTGATGCCAAGTGGCTTCCTGTTGTAGGCACTGTGGAGGGAGAAGGGGGATGGAAGTGGTTAACTTGGGCCTGTAGAGCATGGCTGTACACCTGTTGTATTCGGCGCATGTGACAAATAAAACTGGATTTATAATAGCACTAAGGCACCTTGGGGGTTTGTGGTATATGGCCAATATACCACGGCTAAGGGCTGTATCCAGGCACTCGTAAGAACAGCCCTTAGCTGTGGTATATGGGCCATATGACACACCCCCTCAGGCCTTATCAACTTGATGTAGGTATATCTAATTAAGCAATGTCTTAGTAGAGAACTTTATTATGCCTGTACCCTCTTTTATGATCTTTTATTGGTTGTAACAGAAAATACCTCTTGCTACTGAGAGTACAATTTGTGTGGGGTGTCAAAACCTGGTCCGTCTCAGTGGGTACTGTAACGTACCTGTAGCTGTAAAGGCACTTGTCTGTGTAGAGTCTCTGTTGTTCCTGACTGCAGGGGGACAGATCTCTGGAGGCGCTGGACTCTCGCTTCACTTTATTGGCTGGAGGTCCATGGAACATTACTTTGAAGAAAGGAGAAAACATAAAAAAAACTGAAATATATAATATATGCCATTTCAAAGATTCACAAAATAATCACTACGTTGAATATATTTACTCAGTACTCTTGTTTTGTATGCTTCACTAAGGAATAAGAAGATAAATAGTTTTCTATCAAAGGATCAAATGTGTCTCCTATGCTGGGATTTGTCTTTAATTCCAACTTCCCAAATGTTTGTTGTTTAGTGAATTAGTGAGGTTGTAAATCTGTCCTTACATTTGGGAGGGAAAACTATAAACCCAGCACTGAAAGACAAACAGTGTACTTTCACTATTTACAAAAAATTGTTTCCAAGGCAACAATCAGACCAGTAACAAAGATGCCTTTGTATTAAATGACACAGACCAAAACAGACTGCTCGGACTTCCACCACCAGTTAGTAACTTAGGCAACCATTGTGTGTCTGTACATACAGTAGGACTTTAACTGGGTGCTGTGTTGGCATCAGAGGCTGGGTCTGTCAGAGGCTGCCAGAGGCTGGGTCTGTCCAGAGGCTGGGTCTGTCAGAGGCTGGGTCTGTCAGAGGCCGGGTCTGTCAGAGGCCGGGTCTGTCCAGAGTCTGTCAGAGGCCGGGTCTGTCAGAGGCCGGGTCTGTCAGAGGCAGGGTCTGTCAGAGGCTGGGTCTGTGCCTACATCAACTCTCCATTTCCTGTTGTGCCACAGAACGGCCATCATTCAGCTTCCGCAGCCACGGGCCAGCAGTCTACACACACTCACGTTATGGGGTTAGGCCTCTCAGTGTCCATAGTGACCTCCATTATAAGATCAAATTTTGAACACCTAGCATCTATGAATGAAACACAGTGCAACTCTCAAGCGTGGCCAGAAGACATTTAAATCTCAGGTTTCAAATAATTTGCAACGTTTCTTTAAATCACTAACTGGTAGTTAGTAAGAGTGTGTTCTCACTTCTCAGCCAAGTTCATTGCTAAATTAAGGAGTAAGGAGATGATGGCATAATGCCATTTGATCGCTATGGACACTGCCCCTTTGCCCAGCTGCAGAGTCCACGCACGCACACACACACACACACACGAGAGAGGAGGACTGCTGAATGAAGGGTCTGTGAGACCCAACTGGCAGCGTGCCAAACTAGGGAGCGTCATGCCAACCCCGTCGCCGCACACACACACTCAGACTCTTCAGCAAACACAACAATCGCCCGGCTGTGCCACGACACAATTCACTCAGTGTGTACACACTGCATTAAACATGTCACTAGCTGCATCCGCGACAATGAAATACAACGTTACAGGGAAACAAGGCAATACCGGGCCTCTAAAAACACTCTTTCTTCCTCCACAGGATCATTCACATCTTGAAACCCAGGCCTGCAACTACACCAGGCCTACAGCTCCGTCTGGAGCCCAATCAAAGGCTTCCATTCAAACCCCATGCATATATTATTCTAGACAGAGAAAGGAGAGAGGAGATGAGTATAAAGCAAACAGCATGAGGGTTCTGTGGGCTTGGATTGGAACGTAGCCCATCCTAGCAGCCAAGAGCTGTGGTTAGTAGTTTGGGACTCCATGGAAGGCCATCCCAGGCTGCTATGGTGCACCTGGGTCATGTTAAGTAAGGCCCACCGTAGCAAAACTCTAATGCAACAGAACATCTCCCCGTTTCAAACCGTTCTCTCTTTATTTCCTCTGATGTTAATGTGGTGGATTTGGGCAGAGATCAGAGAATAGGATTGTTCTCATCCGGGTTGACGATCAACGAGGAGAGCTGAGGGATTTCTGGTATAAAACCACAAGATTCTTGATTTTCACCGAGTGAGTAACATCTTATTCTGAGGTAGCCCTATTATTCCTGTGCCTTTGTTGGAACACAAATCCCTACAATCCAATAATCAAATCAAGTTGTATTTGTCACATGGGCCGAATACAACAGCTGTAGACCTTATTTACAAGTCCTTAACCAACAATGCAGTTTTTTTTTTTAAATACACTTCTTTTTTTTTTTTAAAGTAACAAAACAGCAAGGTGTGCATTAAGGACACTGATTGGCAACAGGGCAGAAGTAGGTCCACTGCAGGGTGAGTGGAGGTTGGTTAAATCAGGGCTCAATGACATCAATTGGATTTCTGCTTTCGACGAGGCAAATCTGTCGATAATGTTAGCCCTCAGCCTACATAGGCAACCCGAAAACCCCAACCACATACCCATAAAAACACACTCACTGTGACGCACTGAGTTAATATGCCAACTGGATAAGACTGGTATTGGAAAACCAGTACATCTCTTTGTTGTGCTTGTATGTTGTGTCAAAGACCATGTCTGGGAATTAAAGCATAAATTGGGAAATGCGCAACTATGCAGGAGCAGACGCTGTCGATTCCCCTTTGTCACACACATACACATATACATATATTTCATTGGTTGGTACTTACGGTTATCCGACTGGAAATCTGGGACAAACTGTTCGTCATCAGGCACCTGAGCTGAAAGAGGGGACGGAGAGAGTTAAATGACTAACTTATGGAAGGCATGCCACGTGGCTGAGTCACTTTAATATGCTTCATAGAACAAATATAATGCACTTGATGCAGTACAGTCAAAAATACAGTAAATATGTATGATACAGTACAGTCAAAAATACAGTAAATATGTATGATACAGTACAGTCAAAAATACAGTAAAAATGTATGATGCAGTACAGTCAAAAATACAGTAAATATTTATGATGCAGTACAGTCAAAAACACAGTAAATATTTATGATGCAGTACAGTCAAAAATACAGTAAATATTTATGATACACTTGTTAAAAAGAGGAAGTTGTATAAAGTTCTTATAACAACCTATTTTCCAGTTTTTCCTGATTCAATAGCCTCGGCTAAACCACTGATGTTACTAAAAACAATGAGTATGATGCAAGATTGAAAACCTTCTGAAATACAAGAGCAGAACTCACCTTCTGCAATCCATGTCTCTTGAAGTTGCATGAGGTCCTGAAAGAGATCTTCTGTGTCCTGGGCGAGCTCAGTGTCAACAAACTTTCTCTTCCGGTCGTTAAATGGCGTGTTCGCTGGCTCTTCCACGTGACAATTCTGCTAGTACAATGTTTAAAACACCTACAACATTAGTGATTGCATTGGTGTGAACAAATCCCTAAGCATTCATGTATGCTAAAAAGTAATTGTTATCTTAATCCACTATGAAAAGTTTCAGATTAGTGCTTTGATCAAAATCCTATGTTGAAAAACTATCAGAGAAAACATCCAGAGAGTCAGCCAAACACTCACCCTGGAGGGGGCCATGAAAGGGACTTGCTGGTCATAAAATCCATCCATGTTGCCTGAATATCTTCACGCCCTCGGGACTGAAGTTGGTGTTGGAGGGGTGGAGGGGGAGGAGGGGCTGACGGTAGCAGCAGGAGACGCTCGTTCGTCTGTCTGTTCTTTCTGTGGAGAGCAGAGAAAAGTGTGCCCCCTGGTCAGTAGCTTATACCCAAATCACCTGTCATATAATGTCAACAGAGACATAGGATGTTTTCCAAATGGCAACCTAACCTATTCCCTGTATAGTGCACTATATCCTATGGGCCTTGGTCTAAAGTAGTGCACTATGCCCTATGAGTCCTGTTCTAAAGTAGTGCACTATGCCCTATGAGTCCTGTTCTAAAGTAGTGCACTATGTCCTATGGGTCCTGGTCTAAAGTAGTGCACTGTCCTATGGGTCCTGGTCTAAAGTAGTGCACTATGTCCTATGGGTCCTGGTCTAAAGTAGTGCACTATATCCTATGGATTCTGGTCTAAAGTAGTGCACTATGCCCTATGGATCCTGGTCTAAAGTAGTGCACTATGGGTCCTGATCTAAAGTAGTGCCCTATGGGTCCTAGTTTAAAGTAGTGCCCTATTCCCTATGGGTCCTGGTTTAAAGTAGTGCCCTATTCCCTATGGGTCCTGGTTTAAAGTAGTGCCCTATGGGTCCTGGTCTAAAGTAGTGCCCTATGGGTCCTGGTCTAAAGTAGTGCCCTATGGGTCCTGGTCTAAAGTAGTGCCCTATGGGTCCTGGTTTAAAGTAGTGCCCTATGGGTCCTGGTCTAAAGTAGTGCCCTATGGGTCCTGGTCTAAAGTAGTGTCCTATGGGTCCTGGTCTAAAGTAGTGCCCTATGGGTCCTGGTTTAAAGTAGTGCCCTATGGGTCCTGGTCTAAAGTAGTGTCCTATGGGTCCTGGTCTAAAGTAGTGCCCTATGGGTCCTGGTTTAAAGTAGTGCCCTATGGGTCCTGGTCTAAAGTAGTGTCCTATGTTTCCTGGTCTAATGTAGTGTCCTATGGGTCCTGGTCTGAAGTAGTGCCCTATGCCCTATGTTTCCTGGTCTAATGTAGTCACTAGGGCATAGTGCCAGCCTGCCTTCGGGATAAGACAGTTGTTCCTTTCCTCTGTCTTGGGTGTTTGTTTTGTGTTGTTTGTTTGCGTGATCCTCCCTGCATCGTAGTGCTGGCGGGCTGTACACTATGCCAGTGAGCATGTACTCAATACGCTGGGGACTAAGTTCTTACATAAGCAAGGCAGCAAGGCACAGTAAGCTATTTGGAGAGGAGACTGTTGACATTACAATAAGTAGAAGGACTAGGAGGGAGCTGTTTTGAATAAGTGTTCAAAAATAGGATGCAAATCAGGGTATTGAGTTAAGTAGTCCTTGATATCTAAACATTGGATAAACTATCTTCATAATGGGAACATATAAAACGTATACATGCAATAATCTGAATAAAACATTTAGAGATCAAATTTCAGCATTATTTGACAAGTATTGGATAAAGTTATTTATTCAGGGCAGCAGAGGGTTAATCTCAGCAAAGAAAATCTGAGCCAGTTCAAGAAGTAGCTAAACTCCCCCCCAGACCCTCCTCCCTCTACCGTTTCCTATTCCCCCTCTCATGGCCCCAGCTTGTTTTTCTCAATGAAGTGAAATTTGATCCCTGAGCTAAGGGGGGGTCGAACCTTCCATTCATAAATGTTAGAACCGTCTAATGAAGATGCTGCATGCGCCGTAGCAAGTCAAAATACTGCAACATAAACATTCTCACGTCAAAGTACTGCAAAAACATTTGACTACAAATAAGAAAATGGTTCCCAAATTAAGATACATATAAAATGGCGTTCACATTTCTACCCCCCCCCCCCTCACCAGACAGCTAGAAAATGCTTGGCAGAGAGCTCGCATTCTACGGATACTAGTCGGTCAAAGTAAATGCATTATTACAGGCGCTAGAAATAAACTAACGCAAACACCTTATACGCATCTTTTTTGTTGCGGTTGATAGTTTGATGTTAAACTCACATTTGCGAAGATTTAATTCCTTTGCAATGTTGAAAATAAGTTATGTTTCACTCCACGCTGTTGCAAACGTTCTTTCAGGGTTGTCGTCTGTGCTCTTCTCACACAAAGCTTGACTGTGGATTTCTGAATGGAATCGTCTGGTTTTCCCTGAAGCCAAAATAGAGGACTCCATAATACACGCCAATTGGTTGTTACACAATGCCATTCAAGTGACTGGCCAATTGACGTTCAGAGAGCTCTTTGGACCCCAGTGACCAATGGTAAGCGAGCTTGTCTTGTTTTTATGAATGACTGCTTTTCATTCACGTCTGACGGCCAGACACGGGGCGGAAACGAAAAATGTACAGTAGAAACAGATACTGACATCTTGAAACTTATAACTCGAGTACATTCATACAACAACAAGATACAATGTTTTGCTACAAAGTTGTTACATAGTTATTATAGCATCTTGCTACATTGCTATTACAATATCTTGCTACATATTTTCCATTTTCAGTTTAGAAAAGCTGCCTTGTGTAGGAAAACAGCAGGATATGCAGTTTCCATTTTCACATGTTTTTTTGTTTTTTCTTCTGAAATTGATTAACTGCTTGGAGTTGGGTAAGTTGTTGTGATATTCTCAGGACAGAGCTGGCTGTAGGGAGTCTGGACACAAGTGATCACACAAACACACACGCATGTACTGTATGTATGCACACACAGACAGACACACATGCACGCTACACGCACGCAAGCTCACACACGCACGCAGACACGCCACACACACACTACTCTGCCCAGGGTTGAACTGCAATCAGATAAGAAAAGGCGAAAATTGTTACAGTCGATTAAATGCCAAACATGATCTGACTTGCAGGGTAATTATAGCTCCCATAATGACCTCATACTACCTTGTTATGGTGATACAGAGGAATGCTCCATTGTCTGCACAGACTCTATCATATTAAAGAGATGGAACTATGGTATTACAGAGATATACACTGAGTATACCAAACATTAGGAAACACCTTCCTTTAAAAAAAAATGTGTACCCCTTTTTCTCCCCAATTTCGTGGTACCCAATTGTTTAGTAACTACTATCTTGTCTCATCGCTACAACTCCCGTACGGGCTCGGGAGAGACCTAATATTGAGTTGAACACAGGAGAAACTTCTGAACGTGAAAAACCCAGTAGTGTTGCAGTTCTTGGCACAAACAGATGAACCTGGCGCCTACAGTGCACTCGGAAAGTATTCAGACCCCTTGACTTTTTCCACATTTTGTTACGTTACAGCCTTATTCTAAAATGGATTAAATCATTTTAAGTACATTTTTACACATAATAATTCTAATACTCCATAATGACAAAGCGAAAACAGGTTTTTAGAATTTTTTGCTAATTTATAAAAAATGCTAAACTGAAATACCTTATTTAAATAAGCATTCACACACCTGTCTATATAAGGTCCCACAGTTGACCGTGCATGTCAGATCAAAAACCAAGCCATGAGGTCGAACGAATTGTCCGTAGGGCTCCAAGACAGGATTGTGTCGAGGCACAAATCTGGGGAAGGGTACCAAAACATTTATGCAGTATTGAAGGTCCCCAAGAACACAGTCGCCTCCATCATTCTTAAATGGAAGAAGTTTGGAACCACCTAGACTCTTCCTAGAGCTGGCCGCCCAGCCAAATTGAGCAATCCGATGGTCACTCTGACAGAGCTCCAGAGTTCCTCTGTGAAGATGGGAGAACCTTCCAGAAGGACAACCATCTCTGCAGCACTCCACCAATCAGACCTTTACGGTAGAGTGGCCAGACGGAAGCCACTCCTCAGTAAAAAGCATATGATAGTCCCTTTGGAATTCGCCAAAGACACCTAAAGGACTCAGACTATGAGAAACAAGATTCTCTGGTCTAATGAAACCAAGATGGAACTCTTTGGCCTGAATGCCAAGCTTCATGTCTGGCACTATCCCTACAGTGAAGCGTGGTGTGGCAGCATCATGCTGTGGGGGTGTTTTTCAGTGGCAGCACACAGCTAAGACAATGCAACAGTGGCTTTGGGACAAGTCTCTGAATGTCCTTGAGTGGCCCAGCCAGAGCCCGGACTTGAACCCGATTGTCACGCCCTGGTCTTAGTATTTTGTGTTTTCTTTATTATTTTGGTTAGGCCAGGGTGTGACATGGGTTTATTATGTGGTGTGTTTTGTCTTGGGGTTTTTGTAAGTATTGGGATTGGGGTATAGTGGGGTTGTCTAGAATAGTCTATGGCTGTCTGGAGTGGTTCTCAATCAGAGGCAGGTGATTATCGTTGTCTCTGATTGGGAACCATATTTAGGCAGCCATATTCTTTGAGTGTTTTGTGGGTGATTGTTCCTGTCTCAGTGTTTGTTTGCATCAGATAAGGCTGTTTAGGTTTTCACGTTTGTGGTTATCGTTTTATTAAACATGAATCGAAATAACCACGCTGCATTTTGGTCCTCCTCTCTTTCGACGGAAGAAAACTGTAACACCGATAGAACATCTCTGGCGAGACCTGAAAATAGCTGTGCAGGAACACTCCCCATCCAACCTGACAGAGCTTGAGAAGATCTGCAGAGAAGAAGGGGAGAAACTCCCCAAATATAGTAGGTGTGCCAAGCTTGTAGCATCATACCCAAGAAGACTCAAGGCTGTAATCGCTGCCAAAGGTGCTTCAACAAAATGCACTGCACTACCAGACCCCGTTCAAAGGCACTTAAATATTTTGTCTTGCCCCTTCACCCCTCTGAATGGCACATAAACAATCCATGTCTCAATTGTCTCAAGGCTTAAACATCCTTCTTTTACCCTTCTCTTCCTCTTCATCTACACTGATTGAAGTGGATTTAACAAGTGACATCAGTAAGGGATCCTAGCTTTCACCTGGTCAGTCTATATCATGGAAAGAGCAGGTGTCCTTAATGTTTTGTACAGTCAGTGTAACTCTATGGTGTAACACATCCTATCTTTCACATCGGTTCTATTCCCCTGGGACTTGTATTTGCTGTTTATATATGGGCATGTCTATTTTAATGTATTTTATGGTTGTGGGTGTTTCATACTTTAAACTTTATGAAGGAATTGCAAACAGGACAGGTATCTAAAAATGAATTTGATCGATGAAAGTGTTATCCAGGGGAGGACGGCTCATAATAATGGCTGGAACGGAGCGAATGGAATGGTATCAAGCACATAGAAACCATGTGTTTGTATTTCATACCATTCCACTGATTCCACTCCAGTCATTACTACGAGCCCGTCCTCCCCAATTAAGGTGCCACCAGCCTCCTGTGGTGTTATCCACTTGCTTGGGAAACCAAGGCCTTATTGACCAATCACCACACTTTACACTGTCATTATTGACCAATGACCACAATTTACACTGTCGTTATTGACCAATCACCACAATTTACACTGTCGTTGTTGACCAATGACCACAATTTACACTGTCGTTGTTGACCAATCACCACGCTAGGAGCATTGCAGTTCCCTTTGTGTTGGCTTTCTCCATGCTCACCCCTTCCATAATACATTGTCTCTCTGTTCCATCTCTGCTGTGTGGATTGCAGTAGGACTGGATCAGATGCCTGGTGTTAGTGGTGTCTCTGTTTGTAGGACTGGATCAGAGGCCTAGTGTTAGTGGTGTCTCTCTGTTCGTAGGACTGGATCAGAGGCCTGGTGTTAGTGGTGTCTCTCTGTTCGTATGACTGGATCAGAGGCCTGGTGTTAGTGGTGTCTCTGTCCATAGGGCTGGATCAGAGGCCTGGTGTTAGTGGTGTCTGTCCATAGGGCTGGATCAGAGGCCTGGTGTTAGTGGTGTCTCTCTGTCCATAGGGCTGGATCAGAGGCCTGGTGTTAGTGGTGTCTCTGCACATCTATTATTCACACCAGGGACGTTATTCAGTAGTGCACACCCTAGCAAAATGTATTGCAACGGAAAACAAAATGAGTTGGACAAGTCCAGGTAGTCACTCCCTGTTTCAGTCAGGTTTCTTCCTTTTCGTGCCTAATGAACACGACCCAGGACTTCAAAGGGTCTTTCCACCACCCTGTGCGGTCTATCTTTGGAGTATTTGTACCCAACCCACTGGCCTACTGACCCCTTCTCACCCTACGTTGGTACCCTTGTTACAGGTATGCACCAACATCAGCCCAGAGTGCACATTCACAAGACCCCCAAATTCACACAGTCCTGTGATCGAATACAGCTCCCTTTGTCCTCATTGGCTGTGTTCCCAGATCCCCCTCCAGGTCTCCTAGCCTCCTCCCTCTGAAGCCTGCAGACATCTGTACAGTCTGCGTCTGAAATGGCACCCTATTCCTTACGTAGTGCACTACTTTTGATCAGAGCCCTGTCAAAAGTAGTGCACTACATAGGGAATAGGGTACCATTTGGCACACGCACACAGTTTGGTAACAGTTCTCGTGGCTCTTTGATAGTATTTACCATGCAGTGTCATGACTGTATGCTTCAAAGACTCTTCATCTCTCCCCCCTCCCGTCTCCCACATTTCAAGCAGTATGTCTGTCCAGCTAGGAGCAGCAGATTCCTCTCTAATTCCCCTTTGAACTAATTCTAGTTCATTACCCTTCCCATTGTTCCTAAGCAGAGGGATCTAGACCATGAAGCTCACCGCTCTCTCACCCACCATTATCATAGCCCACCTCTCTCACCCACCATTATCATAGCCCACCTCTCTCACCCACCATTATCATAGCTCACCTCTCTCACCCACATTATCATATTTCACCGCTCTCTCACCCACCATTATCATAGCTCACCTCTCTCACCCACCATTATCATAGCCCACCTCTCTCGCCCACCATTATCATAGCCCACCTCTCTCACCCACCATTATCATAGCTCACCGCTCTCTCACCCACCATTATCATAGCTCACCTCTCTCACCCACCATTATCATAGCTCACTGCTCTCTCACCCACCATTATCATAGCTCACCTCTCTCACCCACCATTATCATAGCCCACCTCTCTCACCCACCATTATCATAGCCCATCTCTCTCACCCACCATTATCATAGCTCAACACCCTCTCACCCACCATTATCATAGCTCACCCCTCTCACCCACCATTATCATAGCTCACCTCTCACCATTATCATAGCTCACCTCTCTCACCCACCATTATCATAGCCCACCTCTCTCACCCACCATTATCATAGCTCACCTCTCTCACCCACCATTATCATAGCCCACCTCTCTCACCCACCATTATCATAGCCCACCTCTCTCACCCACCATTATCACAGCTCACTGCTCTCTCACCCACCATTATCATAGCTCACCTCTCTCACCCACCATTATCATAGCTCACCCCTCTCACCCACCATTATCATAGCTCACCTCTCACCATTATCATAGCTCACCTCTCTCACCCACCATTATCATAGCCCACCTCTCTCACCCACCATTATCATAGCCCACCTCTCTCACCCACCATTATCATAGCCCACCTCTCTCACCCACCATTATCATAGCTCACATCTCTCACCCACCATTATCATAGCCCACCTCTCTCACCCACCATTATCATAGTGCAACGCCTCTCTTTCTGTCTCTCTGAACTACTAGGCTATGTGGTGGGATTATGCTGCCACTTCATGTAGGATGAAGTACAGTATATTAATGTTATTGGTTATGTACGCCCTATAATGCCTGGTTAAAACGTGAGGAAATTGACTGCTCACTACTGTACTGCAGTGGTTCCCAAACTGTGCCACCCCCCCCCCCCCCCCCCAAAAAAAATTTTTTTTATTATTATATATATATTATTATTTTTTAGAGGAACTCAGTCCGGCTTTAAACTTACTCTTGAAAGTTGTAATAGTAGAATGCACAAGGTGTCATTTCTATATTAGGTATTGCATCATCAGTTCCTCTTGTCATGTCAGTCATTGCAGACCTTAGAGAGATATTTATAACTTGTCAGAAATGTCCAGATCAACTAGACCATGTCAGATAATGTTTTTTTATTTAGGTTTATTAGCCCAAAGATATTGTTGTATTTTTTTGCCACTTAAATATCACACAAATACACATTAAACATGGCAAAATGTATAGAATTGCAAAAAAAAAATAGCTTTAAAACTACAATGCTTTCTTCACACCCCATGACAAAATGTGTAGAATTGCAGGAAATTAGCTTTAAACCTGCAACATTCTCTCCACCAACAAACAGTTGATGTCATGAACAGTGCTTGTGCCCATGGAAATACATGTGGTGTGAGATGTTCCCCAATGCTGGCAGGGGGGGCCCTGCTGTACTGCACAGTATCACTAGTGCTCTACTCTACTGTATCACTACTGCTCTACTCTATTGTATCACTAGGGATCTACTCTATTGTATCACTAGTGCTCTACTCTACTGTATCACTACTGCTCTACTCTACTGTATCACTAGTGCTCTACTCTATTGTATCACTAGTGCTCTACTCTACTGTATCACTAGTGCTCTACTCTACTGTATCACTAGTGCTCTACTCTACTATATCACTACTGCTCTACTCTATTGTATCACTAGTACTCTACTCTACTGTATCACTAGTGCTCTACTCTACTGTATCACTAGTGCTCAAACTCTACTGTATCACTACTGCTCTACTATATTGTATCACTAGTGCTCTACTCTACTGTATCACTAGTGCTCTACTCTACTGTATCATTACTGCTCTACTCTATTGTATCACTAGTGCTCTACTCTACTGTATCACTAGTGATCTACTGTATCACTAGTTCTCTGATATACTCTACTGTATCACTACTACTCTACTCTACTCTACTGTATCACTACTGCTCTACTCTATTGTATCACTAGTGCTCTACTCTACTGTATCACTAGTGCTCTAATCTACTCTACTGTATCACTAGTGCTCTACTCTACTGTATCACTAGTGCTCTACTCTACTGTATCACTAGTGATATACTGTATCACTAGTTCTCTGATATACTCTACTGTATCACTACTACTCTACTCTACTCTACTGTATCACTAGTGATCTACTCTACTGTATCACTAGTGCTCTACTCTACTGTACCACTAGTGCTCTCCTCTACTGTATCACTAGTGCTCTACTCTACTGTATCAGTAGTGCGCTACTCTACTGTATCACTAGTGCGCTACTCTACTGTATCACTAGTGCTCTAATCTACTCTACTGTATCACTACTGATTGACTCTATTGTATCACTAGTGCTCTACTGTATCACTAGTTCTCTGATATACTCTACTGTATCACTACTACTCTACTCTACTGTATCACTAGTGCTCTACTCTACTGTATCACAAGTGCTCTACTCTACTGTATCACTAGTGATCTACTCTACTGTATCACTAGTGCTCTACTCTACTGTATCACTAGTGCTCTACTCTACTGTATCAGTAGTGCACTACTCTACTGTATCACTAGTGCTCTACTCTACTGTATCACTAGTGCTCTACTCTACTGTATCACTAGTGCTCTACTCTACTGTATCATTAGTGATCTACTCTACTCTGCTGTATCACTAGTGATCTACTCTGCTCTGCTGTATCACTAGTGATCTACTCTGCTCTGCTGTATCACTAGTAATCTACTCTGCTCTGCTGTATCAGTAGTTCTCTCCTCTACTCTGCTGTATCACTAGTGATCTACTCTGCTCTGCTGTATCACTAGTACTAGTGCTTCTACACCTGCATTGCTTGCTGTTTGGGGTTTTAGGCTGGGTTTCTGTACAGCACTTTGAGAAATCAGTTGATGTACAAAGGGCTATATAAATACATTTGATTTGATTTGACTTTTCTCTACTGTATCACTATTGCTCTACTCTACTGTATCACTATTGCTCTACTCTACTGTATCACTAGTGCTCTGCTGTATCACTAGTGATCTGCTCTACTCCACTCTACTTGAAAATGCACAAATTAGCCCACTTGTTTACCCTCTTATAGCAAAACACATGGAATACACATATCTGAATATCTTATTAAGTTGTCTTTATAATCCCAACCACCCAACCATTGTAAAAATGTATTGTGGGGTCTCTATTATCTTCCTGACCCCTTCATGTTGCATCATGTGCTAGGCCTATATTTTTCCTCCAACTAACAAGCAAAGCAGCCAATTTGAAAGGGCCATTCCATCCCTATACCTAAGCATTTTAACCATCAACCTAATTATATTCACCACAGAGCCTGCTAGTTTTTCAGAGAGAAGGGTTTCTCTGGTTTGATCTTTGCCACATGTTTCTTTCTCAGGGATACCTAAAATCATCTCCAAATAGCCTCTTACATGAGACTGCTCAGTGCTTCAAGAGAGATTCCTGTTGCTGCTGATGCTGGTCATCTCTCTCCCTTTCTCTCCATCTCTCTCTCTCTCTCTCTCTCTCTCTCTCTCACTCTCTCTTGTTCTCTCTCTCTCTCTCTCTCGCTCTCGCTCTCTCTCACTCTCTCTTGTTCTCTCTCTTTCTCTTGTTCTCTCTCTCTCTCTCTCGCTCTCTCTCACTCTCTCTTGTTCTCTCTTTCTCTTGTTCTCTCTCTCTCTCTCTCTCACTCTCTTGTTCTCTCTCTTTCTCTTGTTCTCTCTCTCTCTCTCACTCTCTCTTGTTCTCTCTCTTTCTCTTGTTCTCTCTCTCTCTCTCTCTCACTCTCTCTTGTTCTCTCTCTTTCTCTTGTTCTCTCCCTCTCTCTCTCACACTCCCTCTCTCTCTCCCTCTCTTGTTCTCTCTCTCGTTCTCTTTCTCTTGCTTTCTCTTGTTCTCTTTCTCTTGTTCTCTCTCTCTCTCTCTCCTGCTCTCACACACAAGACAAATGATCTCTCTCTATTTGCTCTAGTGAGGGAGGATGGCTGCCAAACAGATCATGTCCAGGCTTGCTCCCCTCCCCTTTTAAATGCACCGCATCAGGTAAGATAGGATGACTGAGAAAGAAAGAGTTTTAAATGAGTTAAACCAATCATAAGTCAAAGAGGAAGAGCCCTGGGTGGTTGGATGTTGTCCTGCATAATGACAGGGGGTCGTTTTTTTATTAGAGGATCTGAAACACAGTATGGAGTTCTTGGCTTTGTAGTGGGTTCCACGTCACCATCGTCGGAAGCATCATCCTCCATTCAGCCAGGCTCTGGAAAGTATCCCTGAGGACACGTATTCCACTGCTGCTATATTTATGTGTGTGAGTGCTGCTTTTTGCATACAAATGTACTCTCTCACTGCAGGACTGTTTCTTCAAGTTATACTGTAGAAGTCATTGCATGATAAATGACCTACCAGTGTGTGGATAGCTGCTTGGCCTTGCACTGCTTCTTCAAGTTATACTGTAGAAGTCATTGCATGATAAATGACCCACCAGTGTGTGGATAGCTGCTTGGGCTTGCACTGCTTCTTCAAGTTATACTGTAGAAGTCATTGCATGATAAATGACCCACCAGTGTGTGGATAGCTGCTTGGGCTTGCACTGCTTCTTCAAGTTATACTGTAGAAGTCATTGCATGATAAATGACCCACCAGTGTGTGGATAGCTGCTTGGGCTTGCACTGCTTCTTCAAGTTATACTGTAGAAGTCATTGCATGATAAATGACCCACCAGTGTGTGGATAGCTGCTTGGGCTTGCACTGCTTCTTCAAGTTATACTGTAGAAGTCATTGCATGATAAATGACCCACCAGTGTGTGGATAGCTGCTTGGGCTTGCACTGCTTCTTTTGTGTCTTGAGGAAAGCAGGAAAACAGGGTGTAATGATTTAGCTAATGTGGAAATACAAGAGGTTGTGACATAATTAAAGAGAATAGAGGATTGTGGGAAGGGAAACTACTGTATCGGTTATATTTAACTCTAATTTTATCAGGTAAATTGACTGAAAGCAAATTCTCATTTACAGCAACGACTTGGGGAATAGTTATGGGGGGGGGGGGGGGGGGGGGTGAATTGAATTAAAGTGATGTGTGTTCGAGAGCTTGATCATGTAATGAGCCAGATGACTTACAGTACAACACTGCCAGAAACAAGCACTTACTGTATGTGTAGACTGACTGGCTGACTGACTGACTGGCTGACTGACTGGCTGACTGACTGACTGACTGACTGGCTGACTGACTGGCTGAATGATTGACTGGCTGAGTGACTGAATGACTGACTGACTGACTGACTGACAGACAGACTGACTGGCTGGCTGACTGACTGAATGACTGACTGACTGACTGAGTATCTGACTGAATGACTGACTGACTTGCTGACTGGCTGGCTGACTGACTGAATGACTTACTGACTGGCTGGCTGACTGACTGAATGACTGGCTGACTTGCTGACTGGTATTGTAGCTGGAGCAACAGACAGAACTGTCCATTCAGTAAGGGAAAGGAAGACGTATGATTGTGCCGATTAGAATGAATCAATTCCTAAATGATGAAATTGGGTTACTGATTAGGTTATAGCAGCAACGTCAATGACCCACTTCTCTCTACATTATGTTCATTTAACAAAACAAAAAAAGTTGTTTCAGCAAAAGGCAAAATTAGATGTTTCTTGGGTACAATAGCTATTGATTAGTGTTGATCATCATGAATAAAATCTATAAGATCCCTTCTCTATGCAAAGGAGTGCAACTGCTGCCATACGTATACAGTTAGTGCTAGAACCCATGTGACAACCTGTCAGTTGAACCAATCAGCTGAAGACCATTATTACCTGGGCCAGTGACTATTTTGAGGCTGGCTGTTGGGATTATCACTAACCATCAAATGAAAAGTTAAAGAAAACTAATGCCAAATTAAGGTAAACAAGAAATATCCAACAAGATAGGAAAGACAGTCTGAAAAAGGATATGTTTCTATCCATGAGGAAATATTCTCTATTGTTTAAAACATACCCAGAACCAAACCAAATGTTTCCTACTTTAGTAATACCACAACTGCCCCCCCAGACATAGGCTTTTACCTTCTGACATAACAGAGGATCATGCACTATGCTTGAAGAACACTGTGAGTTGAGCCGTTTACATTGTTGTAATGATGTATGATATTCGAGCAGTGTGCAGCAGGGTCATATTCGTTAGTGCAAAACGAAGCAAAAAAGGTTTTGCAACGGAAAACAAAAACAATAGTTTCTTATTGGACAAGTTCAGCTAGTCCCTCCCCTGCTGAGGGAACCCAGGTTTCTGAGTCAGATTCACTGTACATTCTCCATATGCACAGCACCATGTCTGATTGGCTCTTATATAAAACATGAAGCTGCAGGCATGGAGCTAAAATAACCCACTGCAGCCTCAGCTACCTATCTGTGTTCAGCTCTCTTCTGCAGCTGGTGTTGGATTTCTCTCGCTTGTCTCCCGTTTCCCCTTGGCATTTGTTAGGACAACACCGAGATGTTTCCTCACATCCCCTTTGTGTAAAAGCTACTCTCCTATTAGTTCCGTTGTTGTATTGGGGCAGAAACAAGTATGACAATCCTTTTTTAGGAAGAAACGGAGCCGAGCACTGTGCCTTGGGGGATCCCAAACAAATGAAACACTGTTGCAACAGACGGATAAGGGAGAGAGATGTAGAAAGAGAGGAGGGTGAAGGAGGAGGAACGCACAAACAAACAAAGAAACCCTGGTGACTCAGGTAAAGTACATGAAAGCTTCAACAACAGGCCATTGACTTTCATTCGCTCCTCAGAGAGAAATTCTCCCAGTGTGTGGAATCTCTTAGGACTAACAATGTATGACTCACCTTACAGTGAAAATTAAAGTCTGTACTCTGTGAGCATGTCATCAGGTCAAATAATGAAAGCCTGAACTCTGTGAGCATGTCTTCAGGTCATATAATGAAAGCCTGAACTCTGTGAGCATGTCTTCAGGTCATATAATGAAAGCCTGAACTCTGTGAGCATGTCTTCAGGTCATATAATGAAAGCCTGAACTCTGTGAGCATGTCTTCAGGTCATATAATGAAAGCCTGAACTCTGTGAGCATGTCTTCAGGTCATATAATGAAAGCCTGAACTCTGTGAGCATGTCTTCAGGTCATATAATGAAAGCCTGAACTCTGTGAGCATGTCTTCAGGTGAAAGCGTTAGAGGACCGTGCACTGTGTTTCAGCCTGACTCACACTCTGACTGTTCTTCCTCAGTTGGAGTCAGGGATCAAACTGTACTCAATTAGCGTCCCTGTATTTATAGGCCTTCAGGCTTCTAGGCTGATCGTTTTCTGCTCGCTGTTCACAGCTGTATATATTTCTATTTTCAGTCATAGCTCACTGCTGAGCCGCCGAGTTAGACAGGTTAGTACATGTAGTACTCATTAGAATGTGTGTGTGTGTTTGTGTGTAGACTATAGCGACCCTGTCACATGCCCATGCCTATTGTGTGTGTGTGCATGTAGGCACTCCTTTGATGACCTACTTGGACTCTATACAGTACGTACGTTCCATGTGAGAACGTTCTAAAAGCTAAGGCACATGTTTTCAACAGCCATTTCAGCAAAAGGCAACAACTATGCATAATAGTAAGATCTCACTGTCTGTCCTCTTTGCAAAGAGAGGAGGTTGCTGCCACTTGTAGTTCTAGAATCTGGACAGGATTCTAGAAGAGCTAGAAGGCTCGAAAAGTGGGGCCTGGGCAAACTATTGAGAACTTCACTCTTCTGTGATGAACCACATGATGGACTGGAATATGGGCCATAGTATGCTACCCACTCTCAGAATCTCACGTCACAATTAGATGTTCATCCATGTTTCTTTAACGTCAAATTTCTAAGTTGTTCCACTCATCAAATGTCGAAGTGTTTAAGATTAAGTTCAGGCATTAACTCTGAATGGTTAAGGTTAGGCATTAACTCTGAATGGTTAAGGTTAGGCATTAACTCTGAATGGTGAAGGTTAGGCATTAACTCTGAATGGTGAAGGTTAGGCATTAACTCTGAATGGTGAAGGTTAGGCATTAACTCTGAATGGTGAAGGTTAGGCATTAACTCTGAATGGTGAAGGTTAGGCATTAACTCTGAATGGTGAAGGTTAGGCATTAACTCTGAATGGTTAAGTTCAGGCATTAACTCTGAATGGTTACGGTTAGGCATTAACTCTGAATGGTTAACGTAAGCCATTAACTCTGAATGGTTACGGTAAGTCATTAACTCTGAATGGTTACGGTAAGTCATTAACTCTGAATGAAGGTTAGGCATTAACTCTGAATGGTTAAGGTTAGACATGAACTCTGAATGGTTAAGGTTAGGCATTAACTCTGAATGGTTAAGGTAAGGCATTAACTCTGAATGGTTAAGGTTAGACATGAACTCTGAATGGTTAAGGTTAGACATGAACTCTGAATGGTTAAGGTTAGGCATTAACTCTGAATGGTTAAGGTAATGGTTAAGGTCTGGGATAGGCTTAAAACCAAAATATCAAAAACAACTTTCTATCGCTGGATTCAAACTTGCAACCTTTGGAAATAGACGCAGATGCTTACACCCATCCCCGTCCACATGTCCTGGCAAAACCGAAATCTACTTCAAAGTAACAGGCTCACTGTTGCCCCTAGTGGCCGGTTTCCACATCATCTCCCAATGTCCTCAGACATGGATGGACGTCCAATACTGACTTGTATCACAGGTGACCTGGCTGATAGTATGAGAATCATATCTAACTCTGGATCTACTGTGGATTGGATCTACTTGAGATTGGATCTACTCAGGAGTGGATCTACTCAGGAGTGGATCTACTCTTTAGTGGATCTACTCTTTAGTAGATCTACTCTGGGATGGATCTACTCTGTAGTGGATCTAATCAGGTGTGGATCAACTCTGGATTGGACTAACTTTGCAGTGTTTTCACTTTAAGAATGTGTCCTAATACTACTACTGTTAGCTAACTGTTAGGGACATGTTTTTGTGGTGGTATCTGGGATTCGCACCCCGGCTCCCGTGTTCAGTGTCCCAGCCTTAACACTGGTCGATGGGGCGAGACGCTGCTCTTAAAATAGGCCAGCTGCCAGAGAGATGTGCCCAGCGATCGCTCTTCCCGCATGCATGGTGAGAGTGGAGCTAACTGGGGCGTGATGGTGCCCACTGCACAGAGCTCAACCCCCTCCTCTCCCCTGCACTTGTCTCCTATCCCTCCCGCAACACAGTGAAGAAATCAACCGAGGTTCAAATAGATTAGATCAGAAAATCTTTCAAGTTCTCGATGAGGCCATTCATTTCACTGCATACATAATACACATACACACCACTACACATACAGCAGGCCTGTTTTAGAGGCTGGATGGGCCAGTAGAGAAAAACCACTGTGGATAATGACCTTAATAATAGATTTATTTGAAATGGATTACTTTGGATATCTACAGTTTAGCTCAAGGGGTTGCTTTGTACTCTGTATGATGGCTTCATGACCCTTTGCATAACTTTTGACCTGTGAAATGTGACTCTTGTCCCAGACCCCATTGTAGCTGCAAAGATAAGGCACTGATGTTGCAACAGAGCAACCTTGTCTCTGAGCATTTCATATTATTCTGTACGTAAATCAGAGCCTCTCCATTTAGAATGATATGTTACGTTTGGTACGGTTACACTCTGTAAGACAGATGGCTACTTAATGCAAAAACAAAAGGGAGGTGGATGGGTGGGCATATAACACAAATATCTAGCAACCCAAAGGTTGCGAATTCGAATCTAATCACAGACAACTTTAGCATTTGAGTTCATTTGCAACTTTTCAAGTACTTACTACTTTTTAGCTACTTTGCAAATGCTTAGCATGTTAGCTAACTCTTCCCCTAACCTTAACACTTTTAGCTAACCCTACCCTTAACCCTTTTAGCTAACCCTTCCCTTAACCCTAACCTTAACCCTTTAAATTTAACCCTGGAAGAAGGTATTTGCAAATGTAAACCACTCGCAGTTCTATGCAACGATTTTGTTATAAATATGTTGACTGGAAAATGTCAAAGTTTTTATTTTATTTTATTTTTCTTTTGTATGACTGAACCCGTTCTCCTCTTCTTCCTACAGAAGTTAGACACCGCCAATGGAGAGTGCACTGTAACGATGGGAGAACATCACAACCAAACTCGTGATGCATTAGGACCCATCTGGGAATGGCGGTTGATTGCAGACCTCTTTTAGAACTGTTGTGTCACACTGAAAGCAGCGTTCAGGTGGAGTTTGTGTTTCGAATAACTAATAAACAGAGTCGTATTTCAGTCATATAGTACTTCATGTAAATGACCACAAACTGTATAAAGCCACGTTTTCTATTGTTGTTTTCTAATTTTCTGTCGATAAGACTATCCAGGTGTGAGTCACTATAGTGACCTTTGGCGTGCGTCAGACTTTCCTATTAATTCCAGTGAAACCTGGGCTCAAGCAGTGCTGCTCGGTGAGAGTCTGTCGCTGCTCAACTTAAAATTGCGACTCACACCCAAGAACACTTCATAAAGTGTCTCGCAACTGGATCATGCAGGCAAAAGTTACTCATCCACTGTAACAGCTAAAACCTACTGTTTTCTCCACTCCCACTGTAACAGCTAAAAACCTACTGTTTTCTCCACTCCCACTGTAACAGCTAAAAACCTACTGTTTTCTCCACTCCCACTGTAACAGCTAAAACCTACTGTTTTCTCCACGCCCCATTGTAACAGCTAAAAACCTACTGTTTTCTCCACTCCCCATTGTAACACCTACTGTTTTCTCCACTCCCACTGTAACAGCTAAAAACCTACTGTTTTCTCCACTCCCACTGTAACAGCTAAAACCTACTGTTTTCTCCACTCCCACTGTAACAGCTAAAAACCTACTGTTTTCTCCACTCCCCATTGTAACAGCTACTGTTTTCTCCACTCCCACTGTAACAGCTAAAAACCTACTGTTTTCTCCACTCCCCATTGTAACAGCTACTGTTTTCTCCACTCCCCACTGTAACAGCTAAAACCTACTGTTTTCTCCACTCCCCATTGTAACAGCTAAAACCTACTGTTTTCTCCACTCCCCATTGTAACAGCTACTGTTTTCTCCACTCCCCATTGTAACAGCTAAAACCTACTGTTTTCTCCACTCCCCACTGTAACAGCTAAAACCTACTGTTTTCTCCACTCCCCATTGTAACAGCTAAAAACCTACTGTTTTCTCCACTCCTCACTGTAACAGCTACTGTTTTCTCCACGCCCCATTGTAACAGCTAAAACCTACTGTTTTCTCCACTCCCCATTGTAACAGCTAAAAACCTACTGTTTTCTCCACGCCCCACTGTAACAGCTAAAAACCTACTGTTTTCTCCACTCCCCACTGTAACAGCTAAAACCTACTGTTTTCTCCACTCCCCACTGTAACAGCTAAAACCTACTGTTTTCTCCACTCCCCATTGTAACAGCTAAAAACCTACTGTTTTCTCCACTCCTCACTGTAACAGCTACTGTTTTCTCCACGCCCCATTGTAACAGCTAAAAACCTACTGTTTTCTCCACTCCCCATTGTAACAGCTAAAAACCTACTGTTTTCTCCACTCCCCACTGTAACAGCTAAAAACCTTCTGTTTTCTCCACTCCCCACTGTAACAGCTAAACACCTTCTGTTTTCTCCACTTCCCACTGTAACAGCTAAAAACCTACTGTTTTCTCCACTCCCCACTGTAACAGCTAAAAACCTACTGTTTTCTCCACTCCCCACTGTAACAGCTAAAACCTACTGTTTTCTCCACTCCCCACTGTAACAGCTAAACACCTACTGTTTTCTCCACTCCTCACTGTAACAGCTACTGTTTTCTCCACTCCCCACTGTAACAGCTAAAACCTTCTGTTTTCTCCACGCCCCACTGTAACAGCTAAAAACCTACTGTTTTCTCCACTCCCCATTGTAACAGCTAAAAACCTTCTGTTTTCTCCACTCCCCATTGTAACAGCTACTGTTTTCTCCACTCCCCATTGTAACAGCTACTGTTTTCTCCACTCCCCATTGTAACAGCTACTGTTTTCTCCACTCCCCATTGTAACAGCTAAAAACCTACTGTTTTCTCCACGCCCCACTGTAACAGCTACTGTTTTCTCCACTCCTCATTGTAACAGCTAAAAACCTACTGTTTTCTCCACTCCCCATTGTAACAGCTACTGTTTTCTCCACTCCCCATTGTAACAGCTAAAAACCTACTGTTTTCTCCACTCCCCATTGTAACAGCTACTGTTTTCTCCACGCCCCACTGTAACAGCTACTGTTTTCTCCACTCCCCATTGTAACAGCTAAAAACCTACTGTTTTCTCCACTCCCCATTGTAACAGCTACTGTTTTCTCCACGTCCCATTGTAACAGCTACTGTTTTCTCCACGTCCCATTGTAACAGCTACTGTTTTCTCCACGCCCCGTTGTAACAGCTACTGTTTTCTCCACGCCCCAGTGTAGCTCCCCAGTTAGTTGCTATTGAGACTAACATGTCCTGAGCTGTCTCAGTAGCTCTATCACAGACACCTCCCAGTAACCTCCCTGTGACCTCCCTGTGACCTTGAGTCTCATCTCCAGATCATTACTCCCTCTGGCCTCTCTCACTACCCTCACAGGACTTCTGATTG
The DNA here is from genome assembly GCF_045791955.1 of Oncorhynchus clarkii lewisi. Classification (NCBI taxonomy): domain Eukaryota; kingdom Metazoa; phylum Chordata; class Actinopteri; order Salmoniformes; family Salmonidae; genus Oncorhynchus; species Oncorhynchus clarkii. The sequence continues at coordinate 3,378,303 of NC_092153.1, forward strand.
GTCAAGGAAATGAGCTCAGAAATCGCATTGGCCGTGGACAACGGTGTGAGGTGCCCCAGCTGCTTTGTCCTCAGTCAGAATAATGTGATCGCCTCTTTAAGACACCTGGAAGTCATTTAGGAGCTATATCGGTAACCAAAAGTGCCAGCATAGATACAGAATCAGACTAAGCCTCAATGCATCCCCTTAGCCTTGATTGAGGGATAGATCACACTGTTGATTATAGCTGAAGAAATCCAGTCCAAAAGACAAGTCCTTGCTGGTATGTTTCCTGATCCAGCATGTTGCTGACTAGCATGTTCTGCTCTGTGCAAGGACCATTCATTCAGGTACTGTATCACTGAGTTATAGACTGCAGTTTATAGGCTGAGCATGCAGTACGTGCTTGATTAGCTTAGGTCTGTGAGATAACAGAGATAAAACTAACTGAATATTTCCGTACTGTCCGCTGAGCTCAGCATTGTTAGATCTCTCTGTCATTGATTACCCAATGCTCTTGTTTACATCTGGGCTACACACACGCACACACACATGCACGAGAACGCATGCACACACGCAAGCGCTTGAACACACACACACACACACACACTCACACAAAACACAACACGTTATAAATGACAATATTTTACAATCTGTATGGGGATTAGATTAGTATATAAAAGGCTGACATTCGAGAAGAATATGATTCTTTTAAGACATAATCAAAGTATGATATGGAATCAGCTGAATGGCAATAACCTCTGGGGGAGGTCAGTCCAAGGCCAGAAAGAGTCACATAAGGATATTGGGTCTTAATTTGATCACTCTGTTGCAGGACTTTTTAAACTTGTAGTGTATTTGAGGTTTAAAAAAGCTTCTGAATTTTGAGATTTCCACTTTGAAATTTCAGACTTGATTTTCCCTCACATAAAATGTATCAACCCCTACAAAAATGTCCATTACTTATAATCCACATAATAAATCAAATGTTCTGTTGCTGCAGGATTATTTTCCTGCTGTAGTAAACTTGCTCAAATTAAGATCCTACATCTGTAGTTCGCAAACAGAACAGCAGCGTTTCTTTCTAATAGTTTAGCTGCCCTTGATTGAGCTTTCCAGGCACAGTGGAACCAATAGAATAATCCCCAAAGTGCAAAACCCACTCCTCTGGCACCCAGGGCAGGCTCAATCAAACGTTCAACCAAACACTTTAAAGAAAACAAATACTATGTGAGTTCAGCTCATTGGAGTGACATTGTCAAGGAGGACTAGAAATATCAATGTTTTTCATCTTCTCTGATGAATCTCTAACTCTCTATCAATGAAACACATGGTGTAAAAGATGGATGAACAGAGGACTGATTAAAGTGTGTTTGGCAGAGTGTTCCTCTCTATCAAGGAACAACATGGTGTAACAGACAGATGAACAGAGGACTGGCTGGCAGTGTTCCTCTCTATCAAGGAACAACATGGTGTAACAGACAGATGAACAGAGGACTGGCTGGCATAGTGTTCCTCTCTATCAAGGAACAACATGGTGTAACAGACAGATGAACAGAGGACTGGCTGGCAGAGTGTTCCTCTCTATCAAGGAACAACATGGTGTAACAGACAGATGAACAGAGGACTGGCTGGCAGAGTGTTCCTCTCTATCAAGGAACAACATGGTGTAACAGACAGAGGACTGGCTGGCAGAGTGTTCCTCTCTATCAAGGAACAACATGGTGTAACAGAGAGATGAACAGAGGACTGGCTGGCAGAGTGTTCCTCTCTATCAAGGAACAACATGGTGTAACAGACAGATGAACAGAGGACTGGCTGGCAGAGTGTTCCTCTCTTTCAAGGAACAACATGGTGTAACAGACAGGTGAACAGAGGACTGGCTGGCAGAGTGTTCCTCTCTATCAAGGAACAACATGGTGTAACAGACAGAGGACTGGCTGGCAGAGTGTTCCTCTCTATCAAGGAACAACATGGTGTAACAGACAGGTGAACAGAGGACTGGCTGGCAGAGTGTTCCTCTCTATCAAGGAACAACATGGTGTAACAGACAGAGGACTGGCTGGCAGAGTGTTCCTCTCTATCAAGGAACAACATGGTGTAACAGAGAGATGAACAGAGGACTGGCTGGCAGAGTGTTCCTCTCTATCAAGGAACAACATGGTGTAACAGACAGATGAACAGAGGACTGGCTGGCAGAGTGTTCCTCTCTATCAAGGAACAACATGGTGTAACAGACAGATGAACAGAGGACTGGCTGGCAGAGTGTTCCTCTCTATCAAGGAACAACATGGTGTAACAGAGAGATGAACAGAGGACTGGCTGGCAGAGTGTTCCTCTCTATCAAGGAACAACATGGTGTAACAGACAGAGGACTGGCTGGCAGAGTGTTCCTCTCTATCGAGGAACAACATGGTGTAACAGACAGATGAACAGAGGACTGGCTGGCAGAGTGTTCCTCTCTATCAAGGAACAACATGGTGTAACAGACAGATGAACAGAGGACTGGCTGGCAGAGTGTTCCTCTCTATCAAGGAACAACATGGTGTAACAGACAGATGAACAGAGGACTGGCTGGCAGAGTGTTCCTCTCTATCAAGGAACAACATGGTGTAACAGACAGATGAACAGAGGACTGGCTGGCAGAGTGTTCCTCTCTATCAAGGAACAACATGGTGTAACAGACAGAGGACTGGCTGGCAGAGTGCCACAGGGGCAGAAGTAGATGAAAAACATCCAGTAGAACAACAACAGAACTTGTCTTATGACATTGACTCTCTCTGTAACACTGCTGTAGTGGCTACAGTACAGAGGGATCATTGTTCCTCAGATGCCTCCCCATGCAGCCCTCCCTTACTCCACTCACTCACTCACTCACTCTCTCACTCACTCTGCCCCCCCCCCCCCCTCCCTCCCTCCGTCTCTCCCCCCCTCTCTCTCCCCCTCTCTCTCTCCCTGTCTCTACACCCTCTTTCTTTCTCTCTCTCCCTCTGCCCCCACCTTTCTCGCTCTCTCTGTTTCTCTCTCTCTCTCCCTCCCTCCATCTCTCCCCCCCTCTCTCTCTCCCTCTGTCTCTCTCTCTCCCTCTGGCCCCCTCCTCTGTCTCTCTCCCTCCTTCTGTCTCTAACCCCTCTTTCCCCCCTCTCTCTCCCTCTGCCCCTCTATCTCACTGCCACTAGTCTAATTAGCTAACAATATCACAACAACGAAACATTCCCACACCACAAACATAACATGAGGACATGAAGTGATATTGCGCAACGTGGCTTCAGTCGAGGTGAATTGAACATTTACCGTTGTTTTCTATGGGGATTTTTCAATTCATGCATTTGATTTCAATCCACTTCGTGAATTGGGAACATAATTGACCCAAACCTTGTTGTGTAAAATGACGCCAAAAGTGCAAGATGACAAAACATGAGGTAACCAGGATAACAACACTATAGCTGTGACATAATACAGAACATATAGTTTGCCTGCGCTATGTTTCTCACAGGATTACACAACATTAACAGCAGCAGCACTGGAGTGTGTGTCAGTCCAGTCTCAGATGGAGTGGGAGGAAGGTTTTATATAACAGAGTCGTCACTAGGCTTCATGTATGAGGATCCATGCTGCTAAAGCTTCTCTGTTTCTGCCTCCCTCAGGACAAGCTCCAATCATCCTGTCCTACTTATATAAAACATCAGATGTATTTTGGACCTTCCTACAATGCCTGTCGGTGAATATGAGCACTGAGACCCAAAATACCACGTTATTTTCACCAGTGAAGAGATAAGTTGAAAGAAAAGAGAAACCCCATACGCTGCTCTGTCTCGTATCACCTATTTTATTAAAGCTTGAAATGAGCTCAGACCAGAGTCAGACTTCTGAACATCTTACACGTCTTCGGTGATAATAAACATTAACGGGGCAATCTGGGGTATAAAGTGGCGTCGGGAAGAAATGGCAGCAGTTTTACGGGCGCCCAACCAGTTGTGCTCCAAGCCATAAGACTCATGAACAGGTAACCAAATGGCTACCCAGACTATTTGCATTGTGAGCCCCCCCCACAAACCCTCTGTTTATCATATATGCATAGTCACTTTAACCATATCTACATGTACATACTACCTCAATCAGCCTGACTAACCGGTGTCTGTATATAGCCTCACTACTTTTATAGCCTGTCTTTTTACTGTTGTTTTATTGCTTTACCTACCTATTGTTCACCTAACACCTTTTTTGCACTATTGGTTAGAGCCTGTAAGTAAACACAAGGTCTATTCACCATGTTGTATTCAACATTTCACTGTAAGGTCTACTACACCTGTTATATTCGGCGCACGTGACAAATAAACTTTGATTTGATTTGATTTGCAGGTGCTACATCCATTCTTGGAATCATAAATGAATGATATGTACCCATTGATTCTTGAAGAATATAACTTAGAAATGCCTCATGAGCTCAGCTCAATAGTCGTACCTCATCAGAACCCAGAATATAAGCTTGTTTTACTCCAATGTTTGTAAGCAGTAGTCAACACACGTCTTCTACTACTCAACACACGTCTTCTACTACTCAACACACGTCTTCTACTACTCAACACACTTCTACTACTACTCAACACACTTCTTCTACTACTCAACACACTTCTACTACTACTCAACACACTTCTACTACTCAACACACTTCTTCTACTACTCAACACACTTCTACTACTCAACACACTTCTACTACTACTCAACACACTTCTTCTACTACTCAACACACTTCTACTACTCAACACACTTCTTCTACTACTCAACACACTTCTACTACTACTCAACACACTTCTACTACTACTCAACACACTTCTTCTACTACTCAACACACTTCTTCTACTACTCAACACACTTCTTCTACTACTCAACACACTTCTACTACTACTCAACACACTTCTACTACTACTCAGCACACTTCTACTACTACTCAGCACACTTCTTCTACTACTCAACACACTTCTACTACTACTCAACACACTTCTACTACTACTCAACACACTTCTTCTACTACTCAACACACTTCTACTACTACTCAACACACTTCTACTACTACTCAACACACTTCTACTAATACTCAACACACTTCTACTACTACTCAACACACTTCTACTACTACTCAACACACTTCTACTACTACTCAACACACTTCTACTACTCAACACACTTCTACTACTCAACACACTTCTACTACTACTCAACACACTTCTACTACTACTCAACACACTTCTACTACTACTCAACACACTTCTACTACTACTCAACACACTTCTACTACTACTCAACACACTTCTACTACTACTCAACACACTTCTACTACTACTCAACACACTTCTTCTACTCAACACACTTCTTCTACTACTCAACACACTTCTACTACTGCTCAACACACTTCGTCTACTTAACACACTTCTACTACTCAACACACTTCTTCTACTCAACACACTTCTTCTACTACTACTCAACACACTTCTACTACTACTCAACACACTTCTACTACTACTCAACACACTTCTTCTACTCAACACACTTCTTCTACTCAACACACTTCTTCTACTACTACTCAACACACTTCTTCTACTCAACACACTTCTTCTACTACTACTCAACACACTTCTTCTACTCAACACACTTCTACTACTACTCAACACACTTCTACTACTACTGAACACACTTCTACTACTCTGCAGACTTCTTCTACTCAACACACTTCTCAAATCTTCCCGGGACAAAATAATTATTGATATGTTCACTGTAATCTGTCATTAGTCAGCAACTAATTGTGCAAGTTCTCCCACTTAAAAAGATGAGAGAGGCCTGTAATTTTCATCATAGGTAGACTTCAACTATGACAGACAAAATTAGAAAAAAAATGTTTTAATTAATTTATTTGCAAATAATGGTGGAAAATAAGTATTTGGTCACCTACAAACAAGCAAGATTTCTGGCTCTCACAGACCTGTAACTTCTTCTTTAAGAGGCTCCTCTGTCCCCCACTCGTTACCTGTATTAATGGCACCTGTTTGAACTTGTTATCAGTGTAAAAGACACCTGTCCACAACCTCAAACAGTCACACTCCAAACTCCACTATGGCCAAGACCAAAGAGCTGTCAAAGGACACCAGAAACAAAATTGTAGACCTGCACCAGGCTGGGAAGACTGAATCTGCAATAGGTAAGCAGCTTGGTTTGAAGAAATCAACTGTGGGAGCAATTATTAGGAAATGGAAGACATACAAGACATCACAAGAATGGTGAGCAAAAATCCCAGAACCACACGGGAGGACCTAGTGAATTACCTGCAGAGAGCTGGGACCAAAGTAACAAAGCCTACCATCAGTAACACACTACGCCGCCAGGGACTCAAATCCTGCAGTGCCAGACGTGTCCCCCTGCTTCAGCCAGTACATGTCCAGGCCCGTCTGAAGTTTGCTAGAGAGCATTTGGATGATCCAGAAGAAGATTGGGAGAATGTCATATGGTCAGATGAAACCAAAATATAACTTTTTGGTAAAAACTCAACTCGTCGTGTTTGGAGGACAAAGAATGCTGAGTTGCATCCAAAGAACACCATGCCTACTGTGAAGCATGGGGGTGGAAACATCATGCTTTGGGGCTGTTTTTCTGCAAAGGGACCAGGACGACTGATCCGTGTAAAGGAAAGAATGAATGGGGCCATGTATCGTGAGATTTTGAGTGAAAACCTGCTTCCATCAGCAAGGGCAATGAAGATGAAACGTGGCTGGGTCTTTCAGCATGACAATGATCCCAAACACACCGCCCGGGCAACGAAGGAGTGCCTTCGTAAGAAGCATTTCAAGGTCCTGGAGTGGCCTAGCCAGTCTCCAGATCTCAACCCCATAGAAAATCTTTGAAGGGAGTTGAAAGTCTGGGTTGCCCAGCAAAAGCCCCAAAACATCACTGCTCTAGAGGAGATCTGCATGGAGGAATGGGCCAAAATACCAGCAACAGTGTGTGAAAACCTTGTGAAGACTTACAGAAAACGTTTGACCTCTGTCATTGCCAACAAAGGGTATATAACAAAGTATTGAGATAAACTTTTGTTATTGACCAAATACTTATTTCCACCATAATTTGCAAATAAATTCATTAAAAATCCTACAATGTGATTTTCAGGATTTATTTTCTCATTTTGTGTGTCATAGTTGAAGTGTACCTATGATGAAAATTACAGGCCTCTCTTATCTTTTTAAGTGGGAGAACTTGCACAATTAGTTGCTGACTAATGACAGATTACAGTGAACTTGCACAATTGGTGGCTGACTAAATACTTTTTTGCCCCACTGTAGGTCATTACAGCATTGTAAACCTCCATGTGTCCTAATGATTTTACCCTAACATCGTACCATTCCCTCTACATTTTGTACCAGATATTGTGCCTGAAATGGTATTGAGACTTTACATATTGGTTTAGAGAATTCGGCATAGATACCACATACACTAAGTGTACAAAACATTAGGAAAACCTGCTCTTTCCATGACATAGACTGATCAGGTGAATCCAGGTGAAAGCTACCCTTTTGATGTCACCTGTTAAATCTCTATCAGTGTAGATGAAGTGGAGGAGACAGGTTAAAGACAATTGAGACGTGTATGACAGAGGATTTAAGTGCCTTTGAACGGGGTACGATAGTAGGTGCAAGGCTCTCCGGTTTGAATGTGTCAAGAATTGCAACGCTGCTGGGTTTTTCACGCTCAACTGTTTCCCGTGTGTATCAAGAATGGTCCACCACCCAAAGGACATCCAGCCAACTTGGCACAACTGTGGGAAGCGTTGGATTTAACTTGGGCCAGCATCACTGTGGAATGCTTTTGACACATTGTAGACTCCATGCCCTGATGAATTGAGGCTCCTTCTGAGGGCAAAAGGGGGTGCAACTCAATATTAGGAAGATGTTCCTAATGTTGTACACTCAGTGTAGCTAGAAAAGAGTAATGAATATGCTTTTGAAGCTGTGCTGCAGTGGGTTCACAGGGCCAGGTACAGGTACTTCAGAGCAAGACTCAAAGGGCCTTTAATCTGAGAGGAGACAGCAAAGAACAGAGAGTGTGCTTCCCAAATGCCACCCTTTTTCCTATGTGGTGCACTACTTTTAACCAGGGCCCATAGAGCTCTGGTCGAAAGTAGTGCACTATATATGGAATAGGGCAACATTTTGTGACTCACAGAGAGGATTCATGGTGGCACTAACTCTTTTATCCTCTCTCTGCAGCTGCCAAATGTAACACCCACACCGTGGTCCATGTCTGACTGCTAGACAGACATGAAAGTGACACTCCCCTCTGCTGGCCGATGTTGGTAACTGCAGCCCTTATCAGATCTAATGGTCAATTCAGCACATTTGATTTCAACAATAATAATAATAATAATAATAATACAAGTACCTCATCTTTTTTGATTTCATAAATATTGGTATTTGTCCATTTCTGTTGCATATACCTTTTCCATCAAGTTAGATACAATTGAATGGCTTTGGGTAGAGTAAAAATAGCAAGGATATTCCCTCACAGACGAATGCTTTTAGCACGGCACAAGGTATTAGTTATGTGCAAAGACATTGCAAAGACTTTGCTATGGCAGGTTTGCATGAATCCGACCCTATGACACTTGAGAATGATTCCCTCTGCTGGAGGGTACCCATACTGTACAAGTATACAAAGAGATTTATGAAAGAGATTTAAAGGGATTGAGTGAGAGGATGCACTTACAGGAAAACAATGAAATGAACACCTATAGGTTTATAATACAGGTCAATTAGACTGAAGTAAGATGTAGGGAATCCTTTCATAAAACGGTATTGTTGTTATTGTCACTCTGAATACACAACGACTACAGAAAACAAATAAATAGCTACAAATGCATTTATGGTGCATGCAGGGAAATTAAACAACGCAGAGAATCCCAGACATGATCAACACTTACACATCACAGACAATCATCTATCCATGAGTTACAGGTCCCCTAAATAACAGTGACTCACATTGATTTGTTGGTGTGGACTAGAAGATGGGGTGAGAATCAATGCTTTTATATACTATTTATAGATGTCTAAAAACACTTCTATAAAGTAGCTACTTGCAGGAATCCATTGTACCATTCCTGTCATATTATGATGCTGGATACGGTACTGTGCATTGCATGCTGGGTAGCAGGCCCTATGCAGGCTGGGTAGTGGTAGTAGTGTCAGAGCTGGCATGTGGTACAATACATTGGGCTGTGCAGGACCAGGCCCACCAGACCCATGCCTGGTTCTTGCATTGTCAGCCACCTCTGTGTATAAAACACTGTGTGATTTCAGCCATCCCTGGCACCAACCTGGTCTCAGAGCATTTTGTGTTATTCTGTATGTAAATCCGAGACGCTCCATTTAGTGTGATATGTTATGTTTTGTATGGTATGTATTAATTTATGGATGTCCATCATTCATTTCGTATGATGCGTTATGAATTACAATTCGTATTAGATGTTACAAATATGCAGAACGCAGAATATGTTACGAATTCTCAAAATGTACAATATGTTACAAATTTGCTAAATATATAATATGTTACGAATTCTAGTAAGGTGGCTAACATTAGCTAGGTTAGGGGTCAGGGTTAAGGGTTAATGCTAGGTTTAAGTTTGGTAAAAGGGTTAGAGTTCGGGTTAGCTATCCATGAGGAGATTTGAACTCGCAACCTTTGGGTTGCTAGATGTTCATGTTATACGCCCATCTGTACACCCCAACCAACCACGCACGCATGCTACTTTCGTTTTTGCCGTAGCCGTTTCCTGCAGTCAAATGACCCAGTTGTCTCAGGGGTGGAATGTTATTAACATTTTTCATAATTAATGAACAGACAAAGATCCTGTGTTTCTATGTTTCTATGTCAAACATTATTATTATTATTTCAGTCTTCTGTGGTGTATATAAAGTGTAATATTGGAACTCAAACTCAAAATGTAATACATTTCAACTCTATATGTGACATGGTACAGGTGTCTTCTTTTTTTAAGCCCATAACCATGTGTGTGAAGTGGATACTTTTGCTTCAAAGTAGATTTGTTTAAGACGACCAAGAAACAGTCTGTATGACCCAGATTTCGCCCACGGCAGTAAATTAAGTAACCATCTGTATTATGTAACCATACCAAACGTAACATATCATACTAACGTTCCAGATTTACATTTACTATGTTACGTCTAGTCTATGAGACCAGGCTGCTGGCACAGGCTCATCAGGCTGCCACCTCAGCACAATACCCTCCACTGACATTGCTGTGGATCCTTATTGGCAAATCCCCCTGAATCATCACTGGGGTTTACTGACCCATTGTTCAGACTTGTTAGCCCACATGCCCATTGACCACCACCTGCACCCACCTCTTACCCCACCCCAAACAGACTCCCCAGCTCCCCCCTGCCTCCCAATCCAAATAACCTCTGTGTATTGATGTTAGGAATCATCGGGTGGCTTCATGACAAAATACAAAAGATATGTGTGTGTGTGGTTTGCATGCGTGCACGGATGCGTGTTTGCGTGTGTGCATGGTATTATTGTTGTATCTCTTCCTGAATGTTCCTCGTAAGAGTTGGCTGGTGGGCGAACAGCGGCAGGGTCAAATTTCAATTGGTCGCGTGTGGTCACACGAGGGCACATCAGGACACAAACACTGTACACAAGATTCAGTTGACCTCATATGACCGAGGGATGTCACCATGACTACACACTTACTGTATTACACAGTCTGGTTGTTCTCAAAAACATCTCACCAAATACCAGCCTGGTCTCATAGACTAGATGTAAGATAGTAAATGCAAATCCAGGACACTATAATGAATGATATGTTAAGTTTGGTATGGTGACTTAAGACATGGTTAGTTAAGGCAAAAACAAAAGTAGAGTGGTTGGATCGGCGTATAACTCGCATTGCAACTACATTGGAACCTTACCTTAGCTCATTTGGTATGCCAATCAATGGTCTTGATGCACTCCTTCTAGTCTAAACAATGCAGAAATTATAATTCATGCTGGATTTGTAAGTGTTGAGACTATTGAGTAGATACGATGGGAGGGGCAATGTGTCCCCAAAAGGCTTGCTGGAACACTCTTCTACTGTGGGAACTTACCTCAAGCGCTATGATGATGTCACACAATGGGGAAAATGTATCTACAGTGTGCTATATGGTACCATCTACAGTGTGCTATATGGTACCATCCATCTACAGTGTGTTATATGGTACCATCTACAGTGTGTTATATGGTACCATCTACAGTGTGTTATATGGTACCATCCATCTACAGTGTGTTATATGGTACCATCCATCTACAGTGTGTTATATGGTACCATCTACAGTGTGTTATATGGTACCATCTACAGTGTGTTATATGGTACCATCTACAGTGTGCTATATGGTACCATCTACAGTGTGCTATATGGTACCATCCATCTACAGTGTGCTATATGGTACCATCCATCTACAGTGTGCTATATGGTACCATCTACAGTGTGATATATGGTACCATCCATCTACAGTGTGCTATATGGTACCATCTACAGTGTGCTATATGGTACCATCTACAGTGTGTTATATGGTACCATCTACAGTGTGTTATATGGTACCATCTACAGTGTGCTATATGGTACCATCTACAGTGTGCTATATGGTACCATCTACAGTGTGTTATATGGTCCCATCTACAGTGTGTTATATGGTACCATCTACAGTGTGCTATATGGTACCATCTACAGTGTGCTATATGGTACCATCCATCTACAGTGTGTTATATGGTACCACCTACAGTGTGTTATATGGTACCATCTACAGTGTGTTTGTTATATGGTTCCATCCATCTACAGTGTGTTATATGGTACCATCTACAGTGTGCTATATGGTACCATCTACAGTGCGCTATATGGTACCATCCATCTACAGTGTGTTATATGGTACCATCTACAGTGTGTTATATGGTACCATCCATCTACAGTGTGATATATGGTACCATCTACAGTGTGTTATATGGTACCATCTACAGTGTGTTATATGGTCCCATCTACAGTGTGTTATATGGTACCATCTACAGTGTGTTATATGGTACCATCTACAGTGTGTTATATGGTACCATCCATCTACAGTGTGCTATATGGTACCATCTGCAGTGTGCTATATGGTAACATCTACAGTGTGTTATATGGTACCATCTACAGTGTGTTATATGGTACCATCTACAGTGTGTTATATGGTACCATCTACAGTGTGCTATATGGTACCATCTACAGTGTGCTATATGGTACCATCCATCTACAGTGTGTTATATGGTACCATCTACAGTGTGTTATATGGTACCATCCATCTACAGTGTGTTATATGGTACCATCTACAGTGTGTTATATGGTACCATCTACAGTGTGTTATATGGTACCATCCATCTACAGTGTGATATATGGTACCATCCATCTACAGTGTGTTATATGGTACCATCTACAGTGTGATATATGGTACCATCCATCTACAGTGTGCTATATGGTACCATCTACAGTGTGCTATATGGTACCATCTACAGTGTGTTATATGGTACCATCTACAGTGTGTTATATGGTACCATCTACAGTGTGCTATATGGTACCATCTACAGTGTGCTATATGGTACCATCTACAGTGTGTTATATGGTCCCATCTACAGTGTGTTATATGGTACCATCTACAGTGTGCTATATGGTACCATCTACAGTGTGCTATATGGTACCATCCATCTACAGTGTGTTATATGGTACCACCTACAGTGTGTTATATGGTACCATCTACAGTGTGTTTGTTATATGGTTCCATCCATCTACAGTGTGTTATATGGTACCATCTACAGTGTGCTATATGGTACCATCTACAGTGCGCTATATGGTACCATCCATCTACAGTGTGTTATATGGTACCATCTACAGTGTGTTATATGGTACCATCCATCTACAGTGTGATATATGGTACCATCTACAGTGTGTTATATGGTACCATCTACAGTGTGTTATATGGTCCCATCTACAGTGTGTTATATGGTACCATCTACAGTGTGTTATATGGTACCATCTACAGTGTGTTATATGGTACCATCCATCTACAGTGTGCTATATGGTACCATCTGCAGTGTGCTATATGGTAACATCTACAGTGTGTTATATGGTACCATCTACAGTGTGTTATATGGTACCATCTACAGTGTGTTATATGGTACCATCTACAGTGTGCTATATGGTACCATCTACAGTGTGCTATATGGTACCATCCATCTACAGTGTGTTATATGGTACCATCCATCTACAGTGTGTTATATGGTCCCATCTACAGTGTGTTATATGGTACCATCTACAGTGTGCTATATGGTACCATCTACAGTGTGTTTGTTATATGGTACCATCCATCTACAGTGTGCTATATGGTACCATCCATCTACAGTGTGCTATATGGTACCATCCATCTACAGTGTGTTATATGGTACCATCTACAGTGTGTTATATGGTACCATCCATCTACAGTGTGTTATATGGTACCATCTACAGTGTGTTATATGGTACCATCTACAGTGTGTTATATGGTACCATCCATCTACAGTGTGATATATGGTACCATCCATCTACAGTGTGTTATATGGTACCATCTACAGTGTGCTATATGGTACCATCTATATGGACCGGTGCCATTGATGGCCCTACAGAGCCCCACATGCAATCAAGACATATCAAGAGAAAAGGAAGTAGAGAGGAAAAGAGAGGAAGTAAAAAGTCAGATGCCTTCTGATTGGCTGTTGAGCATAACAATGTCTTTATTTGATCACCCTGTTGCAGGAAATTAAAAACCTGTAGTGTATTTGAGTTTTGAAAAAGGCTTCTGAAGTTTGTAATTTCCACTTGATTTTCCCTTACAAAAATTATAATCCACATAATAATGAACATTTCCTGTTGCTGCAGGATCATTTTCCTGCTGTAGCAACCTGGCTCAAATTAAGATCCTACATCTGTATGACAAGGATGGTCTAAAAGTCCTGGACGCGGCGGAGGGAGCCCACGTTGGCCTGCATGCCCCCCCACTCGGTGTGGCGTCTGTACTCGCCCCTCTCCAGCAGGTGCTGGCGCCCCCTGTAGTTGGGGTGCTCGTAGAAGACCCAGGCGCCGTCCAGCACATTGGCAGAGTGCACCTCGGGGTGGCGGAAACGCTCAGACAGGTTGGGGCTGTCCTCACTGAACTCAATCATCTGACCGGCAAAGTCAGGGCGCTCATACACGCGGATCCTGTGCATGCCAGTGGTCTACAACACAGTGGAGCACAGTTCCAAACTTCATCTGAACAATATCCCCAGGGATCAATCAGCTGTGTCATTATACCTGGGATATCAGTGTCCTCATACGGGACACCAACATCAGGTTTCAACAGATCTGTGGTGTTAGAATGGAAATGGATGCACTATAATAATTACATTTGGTCCTGTGTGTGTGTGTGTGTGTGTGTGTGTGTGTGTGTGGTTTGCATGCGTGCACGGATGCGTGTTTGCGTGTGTGCATGCATGTCTGTGTAGATCCCTGAATGAGTAATCAACATGTACCACTACCACGCACAAATCACCTCACAGTGGCTTGACTTACATGTCTGATAATCCGGCAGGACCTGATAGTGTCGTTGTAGCCCATCCAGCGCTGGTAGTCGGGGTACTCTCCCCTGGTCAGGATGTACTGAGAGCCCATGTAGTTGGGCCTCTCATAGACCACCCAGGCACCACTCTCCACCCTGATGGAGTTGCAGCGGCTGAAATGAGAGCTCAGTTCGGGGCAGTCGCCGCTGCACTCATAGTGGAGGCCCTGGAAGTTCCGGTCCTCATAGAAGAAGATCTGCACAAAGGATTGTTGTCTTTTTAAAAACGGTTACTTAAAAAAAAAAGAGGAAGGAACACACACACACACACACACACACACACACACACACAGCCACCTACAGTACCTTCCCCTGCATGCGGTCCATGTTTGGATTATTCTTTTTAATACTATTCTACACACAATCAAAAATATCCCTCTAGACATATACGGTAATGTAAGGACTCTGCCCTGGGGGAGTTATATATATGTATGACATGGAAATGCATGGCCGGTGGAATCATTGTCATTCAAATGCGCACCACTATTAACTAGGGCACAACAGCTGATGCTGTGTTTGTTTTAAAACACCACGGCTTCATGCCAAGTTTAATGATCTGTTGTGTCGACGCTGACCTTTTGATCCCACGGCGCCTGATTCCAGAACCTTTTTAATTTATCCAATAAAATTGTTGCCAGCGGTGAGCAGCAGTTCCTAGAACAAAGCTATTTGTCTGAATACACTGTAGTCTCTGATAGGTCCAGTTTGCTAATTCCTGTCTGTAACACTTTACCTAAAGCCAGTTGCTATAATGCCTTATGATGTAGTTATAATGATTTGTAAGACTTGTCTGAGCATGTATGATCCCTTAATAATCATCTCATTATGACCCTCACCAAATACCAGTCATTTTGAGTCAGCTAAAATGTTGATACATAGAGAAACACAACATATTATAAGCCTTGTCAAAGACATTATAACAGCTCATATCCAGTACATGCTTATGACAAGTTATAAAGCATATACCGACATGCTTTACCTTTCTGTTGAATCGGTAGGTGCACTGTGACCAACTACCAGCATACAGTCTTTCTACAGATCATCAAATCAAATGTATTTATATAGCCCTTCGTACATCAGCTGATATCTCAAAGTGCTGTACAGAAACCCAGCCTAAAACCCCAAACAGCAAGCAATGCAGGTGAAGAAGCACAGTGGCTAGGAAGAACTCCCTAGAAAGGCCAAAACCTAGGAAGAAACCTAGAGAGGAACCAGGCTCTGAGGGGTGGCCAGTCCTCTTCTGGCTGTGCCGGGTGGAGAGTCCAGATGAGTTCCTCTGCATAACAGGGGAACAGTTATAGGCCCATCCCGGACCCTTTCCTGCATTACAAATCCTAGATAGGTATAAAAGCCTTATGTTTCTATTGACTTATACAGTTTTATTTCTGCACGTCTTTAGGTCGGTGAGGTAAAACCGTAGGATTCCGTGTTGTGAAATTCACTCCATAAATGTTTTTATAAATGTACTGTATATATATATACATTCGGCCCCCTTGAACTTTGCGACCTTTTGCCACATTTCAGGCTTCAAACATAAAGATATAAAACTGTATTTTTTTGTGAAGAATCAACAACAAGTGGGACACAATCATGAAGTGGAACGACATTTATTGGATATTTCAAACTTTTTTAACAAATCAAAAACTGAAAAATTGGGCGTGCAAAATTATTCAGCCCCCTTAAGTTAATACTTTGTAGCGCCACCTTTTGCTGCGATTACAGCTGTAAGTCGCTTGGGGTATGTCTATCAGTTTTGCACATCGAGAGACTGACATTTTTTCCCATTCCTCCTTGCAAAACAGCTCGAGCTCAGTGAGGTTGGATGGAGAGCATTTGTGAACAGCAGTTTCCAGTTCTTTCCACAGATTCTCGATTGGATTCAGGTCTGGACTTTGACTTGGCCATTCTAACACCTGGATATGTTTATTTTTGAACCATTCCATTGTAGATTTTGCTTTATGTTTTGGATCATTGTCTTGTTGGAAGACAAATCTCCGTCCCAGTCTCAGGTCTTTTGCAGACTCCATCAGGTTTTCTTCCAGAATGGTCCTGTATTTGGCTCCATCCATCTTCCCATCAATTTTAACCATCTTCCCTGTCCCTGCTGAAGAAAAGCAGGCCCAAACCATGATGCTGCCACCACCATTATTGACAGTGGGCATGGTGTGTTCAGGGTGATGAGCTGTGTTGCTTTTACGGCAAACATAACGTTTTGCATTGTTGCCAAAAAGTTCAATTTTGGTTTCATCTGACCAGAGCACCTTCTTCCACATGTTTGGTGTGTCTCCCAGGTGGCTTGTGGCAAACTTTAAACGACACTTTTTATGGATATCTTTAAGAAATGGCTTTCTTCTTGCCACTCTTCCATAAAGGCCAGATTTGTGCAATATACGACTGATTGTTGTCCTATGGACAGAGTCTCCCATCTCAGCTGTAGATCTCTGCAGTTCATCCAGAGTGATCATGGGCCTCTTGGCTGCATCTCTGATCAGTCTTCTCCTTGTATGAGCTGAAAGTTTAGAGGAACGGCCAGGTCTTGGTAGATTTGCAGTGGTCTGATACTCCTTCCATTTCAATATTATCGCTTGCACAGTGCTCCTTGGGATGTTTAAAGCTTGGGAAATCTTTTTGTATCCAAATCCGGCTTTAAACTTCTTCACAACAGTATCTCGGACCTGCCTGGTGTGTTCCTTGTTCTTCATGATGCTCTCTGCGCTTTTAACGGACCTCTGAGACTATCACAGTGCAGGTGCATTTATACGGAGACTTGATTTACACACAGGTGGATTGTATTTATCATCATTAGTCATTTAGGTCAACATTGGATCATTCAGAGATCCTCACTGAACTTCTTGAGAGAGTTTGCTGCACTGAAAGTAAAGGGGCTGAATAATGTTGCACACCCAATTTTTCAGTTTTTGATTTGTTAAAAAAGTTTGAAATATCCAATAAATGTCGTTCCACTTCATGATTGTGTCCCACTTGTTGTTGATTCTTGACAAAAAAATACAGTTTTATATCTTTATGTTTGAAGCCTGAAATGTGGCAAAAGGTCGCAAAGTTCAAGGGGGCCGAATACTTTCGCAAGGCACTGTGTATATATATATATATATATATATATATATATATATATATATATATATATATATATATATATATATATAGTACCAGTCATTAGTTTGGACACACCTGCTCATTCAAGGGTTTTTCTTTATTTTTACAGTTTTCTCCATTGTAGAATAATAGTGAAGACATTAAAACTATAAAATAACAAATAAGGAATCATGTAGTAACCAAAAAAGTGTTAAACAAATATTTTAGATTTTAGACTCGTCAAAGTAGCCACCCTTTGCCTTGAAGACAGCTTTACACACTCTTGGCATTCCCTCATCCAGCTTCACCAGGAATGCTTTTCCAAAAGACTTGAAGGAGTTCCCACATATACTGAACACTTGTTGGCTGCTTTTCTTTTACTCTGGGGTCCAACTCATCCCAAACCATCTCAATTGGGATGAGGTTGGGTAATTGTGGAGGCCAGGTCATCTGATGCAGCACTCCATCTCTCTTTCTCCTCTAGCCCTCACACAGCCTGGAGGTGTGTTGGGTCAATGTTCCAAATGATAGTCCCACTAAGCCCAAACCAGATGGGATTGCATATCACTGCAGAATGCTGTGGTAGCCATGCTGGTTAAGTGTGCCTTGAATTCTAAATAAATCACAGACAGTGTCACCAGCAAAGCACCCCCACACCATCACACCTCCTCCTCCATGCTTCACGGTGGGAACCACACATGTGGAGATCATCCGTTTACCTACACTGCGTCTCTCAAAGACACGGTGGTTGGAACCAAAAATAAAAAAAATGGACTTATCAGACCAAAGGACAGATTTCCACCGATCTAATGTCCATTGCTCGTGTTTCTTGGCCCAAGCAAGTCTCTTCTTATTATTGGTGTCCTTTAGTTGTGGTTTCTTTACAGCAATTCGACCATGAAGGCCTGATTCACACAGTCTCCTCTGAACAGTTGATGTTGAGATGTGTCTGTTACTTGAACTCTGTGACACATTTATTTGGGCTGCAATTTCTGAGGCTGATAACTCTAATGAACTTATCCCCTGCAGCAGTGGTAACTATGCGTCTGCCTTTCCTGTGCTGGCCTCATGAGAGCCAGTTTCATCATAGCAGAGGTAACTCTGGGTCTTCCTTTCCTGTGCTGGCCTCATGAGAGCCAGTTTCATCATAGCAGAGGTAACTCTGGGTCTTCCTTTCCTGTGCTGGCCTCATGAGAGCCAGTTTCATCACAGTGCTTGATGGTTTTTGTGACTGTACTTGAAGAACCTTTCAAAGTTCTTGAAATGTTCCATATTGACTGACCTTCATGTCTTAAAGTAATGATGGACTGTAGTTTCTCTTTGCTTATTTGATCTGTTTTTTCCATAATATGGACTTGGTCTTTTAGGGCTATCTTCTGTATACACTCCCCTGCCTTGTCACAACACAACTGATTGGCTCAAATGCATTAAGAAGGAAAGAAATTCCACAAATTAACTTTTGGCAAGGCACACCTGTTAATTGAAATGCATTCCAGGTGACTACCTCATGAAGCTGGTTGAGAGAATGCCAAGAGTGTGCAAAGCTGTCATCAAGACAAAGGGTGGCTACTTTGAAGAATCTTAAATATAAAATATATTTTAATTTGTTTGACATTTTTTGGTTTCTATATGATTCCATGTGTTATTTCATAGTTTTGATGTCTTCACAATTATTCTACAATGTAGAAAATAGTAAAAATAAAGAAAAACCCTGAAATTAGTACGTGTCCAAACTTTTGACTGGGACTATGTGTGTGTATATATATATATATATATATATATATATATATATATATATATATTATAATAATAATAATAATTCACTCCATGGTTCATGCCTGACATGAAAACAGGAGACTACGTAGCTATAATGTACAGTATATTTTGTTGTGTTGAGAGTGCAGTTGTAGACATCAGAATGAATTGGACATTTGGGCAATGTCAGCTATTTCAATCAGCAATGTCTTCTTTCTTTATAAAATAAATCAATAAATGTAAGTCTACTTTTTGGGGGAAGTATTCAGACCCCTTGACTTTTTCCACATTTTGTTACATTTCAGCCTTATTGTCACGTTGTATAAATGATTGGAGACAGGCGCAGGAATACGTAATGAGGGTTTTTAATACTCCACCCAAAAATACAACATGCCATGAAAGGTACGGGGACGAAGCCCAAAACAAACGCGTATACAAAAGACAGGGATGTACCCAAACAAAAGGGTGAGGTAAAACCTCCAATAACTATACGGGACGAGACCCACAACACAGTTGTAGAAACATCTCAAGGAGGATCAATGGAAACAGGATGCACCTGAGCTCAATTTCGAGTCTCATAGCAAAGGGTCTGAATACTCATGTAAAAAGGTACTTCTGCAAAAATGTCAACAAAAAATAACTGTTTTCGCTTTGTTATTATGGGGTATTATGTGTAGATTGAAAAAAATGAATGTAATCAATTTTAGAATAAGACTGTAACATGATAGAATGTAAAAAGTCAAGGGGTCTGAATACTTTCCCAAGGCCCTGTATTTACATATTCTTTCTTTAGTGGTGGTGCATCTACAGACCCATGACCCTGGAACAGGGACCTAGCTCAACTGTAATGCTTGGTAACCTCTGACCATTGTTTTGGTTAAAACTTTAAAAAATGTCTTTAACCTTTCTGGGTGACAACCAATTTGGGTGACAACCAACAACCAATGCTTTTTAAGTAGCATGTACATGTTGTTTCTCCGCATGAGATTTTGAGCTGATAATAGCTGCTATTCTGACAGGATCGTTATATGAAGACACACGGGTGTCATAATGAGCCTATGACACATCTTACTATGCATTCAAACTGCATCACAAAGCATTACACCTATCGCTGTTAAGTAAAGTGTTACCTCATGCAGCCCAGGTTTTGAAATCGGACTACAACTGTCACGAAAATCTATGGTCAGGACCAAAATAAAGGAATGAGATTCAGCCCATATCTATCACTCAAGCCTGAATATTGTGCTCATATTGTGAAGAAGTTTTTTAGATTTTCAACACAACTTTATTTGTACTTCTTACACACAATGATGCACATCCTCAACCCTTGGTGGTGACGTGCCGTACTACTTGACACAGCGGATGGAGCCTACGTTGGCCTGCATGCCCCCCCACTCGGTGTGGCGTCTGTACTCTCCCCTCTCCAGCAGGTACTGGCGCCCCCTGTAGTTGGGATGCTCAAAGAAAACCCAGGCGCCTTCGAACACCTTGCAGGAGTTCACCTCGCGGCTGTGCCAGCGCTCCTGGAAGGAGGGCATGTTGTCTGCCGCCTCCATGCTCTGGCCCTCAAAGTTAGGTTTCTCCCACAGCTTCATTCTCCACGAGTTGCCCACCTGGAGTCAGGAAACAGAATCACAACAAGAACGAAATGTTAAAGCATACGTTTTTTTAGGGAAGATATGACCATCTAAATAAAACAAAATGATATCTTGACCTGCCCCTTTATGGCTGAACAATAACTGCTGCACAATCAGACACGTAAAATACATTCACAGTAGGGTGGTAAGGTCTGGTTAGGAACAAGCTCTGTAAGTGTGGTGCTAACCTGCGTATAATGATTACAGGTTGGTTATACTTCTCTATTCCATATGAACTCTTTCAAAAATGTCTCATATTGTCCATCCATCCACTCTACTCACATTCCTAATGATGCGACAGGACCTGACGGTGTCATTAAATCCCATCCAGCGCTGGTAGTCAGGGTACTCTCCAGGGGTCAGCACGTACTGGAAGCCCATGTAGTTGGGCCTCTCGTACACCACCCAGAATCCCCCCTCCACCCTGACTGAGTTACAGCGGCTGAGGAAGGTGTGCAGGTCGCTGGAGTCACTGTCGCACTCATAGTACCGTCCCTGGTAGTTCCGGTCCTCGTAGAAGGTGATCTGACACCAAACATCATATAATTAAGTGATAATTCCTGAGAAGCCTGTAGTAACTTTTGGAATAGACGAGCTGGAATGCCGTTTTAACCAATCAGCATTCAGTATTAGACCCACCCGTTGTATAATACATATTATGAGTTACTCTGCAACTTCAATGACATATGCAGTTTGTATATAACTTACTGTAGAGTTATACTTTATGATAACGTTGTGACAGCTTTATCAATAACTGAACGTGGTAACTTTATAATTTAATGTGATAGCCTTATCAATAACTTCATGTGATCGCTTCATCAATAACTTCATGTGATTGCTTCATCAATAACTTCATGTGATTGCTTCATCAATAACTTCATGTGATAGCCTTATCAATAACTTCATGTGATCGCTTAATCAATAACTTCATGTGATTGCTTCATCAATAACTTCATGTGATCGCTTCATCAATAACTTCATGTGATTGCTTCATCAATAACTTCATGTGATTGCTTCATCAATAACTTCATGTGATAGCCTTATCAATAACTTTGTGATAGCTTTATCAATACCGTTGTGATAACTTTATGAATAACTTAATGTGATAGCTTTATCAATAACTTTGTGATAACTTTATCAATAACTCTGCTTACCTTTTCCATGGTTAATTATCAGTAGGCCAGGCGTGATACATTAAACCACCAAGCTCCACCAATATTCTCTTTATATGCAGCCAGGACAATAAAAGCAAGCACATGGTTACTTAGCACTGTTCGAATTGGATATAATTCAATCAGCAATTCAAATCCAGACTCATCACATTGTTCAGAAGCACTGATGCCCCGATCTACAAACAAAGACAAATGGAAAGTGCAAACCATCCCAAATGCACTTTATACCGTACACCATGCTGACCAAAACAAGGGCACTAGAGGACATTGGTTTGATATCAAATGTTTTGGGTCAGGGCCCATCCTTTTTCATTTGTCAAAGAACCTGCAAGAGGTCTGGTCTCCACAACAGGACAATAGGACAAGAGGTCTGTCAAAGAACCTGCAAGGTCTGGTCTCCACAACAGGACAACAGGTCTGGTCTCCACAACAGGACAACAGGTCTGGTCTCCATAACAGGACAAGAGGTCTGGTCTCCACAACAGGACAAGAGGTCTGGTCTCCACAACAGGACAACAGGTCTGGTCTCCACAACAGGACAAGAGGTCTGGTCTCCACAACTGGACAACAGGTCTGGTCTCCACAACAGGACAAGAGGTCTGGTCTCCATAACATGACAAGAGGTCTGGTCTCCACAATAGGACTATTCATGTGCATCTTTTTGCCACTGCTGATGGTGCTTATGATGATGTCTATAACCCCTCTTAAAGGGACAGTTCACCAACACATTTCAAAATGGTAAATGTGTTGTGGTACCCTGAAATCAGGTTATGAACAAGGAGAAGGAGAGACTGCAGTCCATGCTTTGGGTTTGTTTACCCAGCCACTGTCACTGCCTGCTTAAAAAAAAGTCTCGCTCCAAACTAATGTGAGACAATGTAGCACACCAGATATCAGTGTTGTGGTACTCGAGAGGTCTTAAGACCACATATTGAGTGTCTCGGTCTTGTCTCAGTGTCAGGGATACATTTGTACTCGGTCTTGACTCACCGAGACCAGCCAAGACCAGCCGAGACCAGCGGAGTAAACAAGTCCTAATTATCAGCTTCCATTCAGTCAGCACATAAAACTCCTAATTATCAGCTTCCATTCAGTCAACCAGCTCTAAGTGGACAGTTTGATTTCACAGAAGTGTGACTGACTTGGAGTTACATTGTTGTTTAAGTGTTCCCTTTATTTTTTTGAGCAGTGTATATATCCATACACGCTTGCATACATATACACATACATGATGAAATGATGTTTTATTATTGGTTGGCAGATTGCGGTGGGTTGTACATAGGTGTGCCTATCTACTAAGACATATTATGGATCATAATTTAAGGATTGCGGTACAAAGGGAAATCCAATAGAAACATTAGGATCCTGGTGGCGCAGCAGACTAAGTAGTGTACAGGGCTTGAAGATCGCAGGTTTAAATCCTTCTTTAAAAAAGCTATACATACACTATATATACAAAAGTATGTGGACACCCCTTCAAATTAGTGGAATCAGCTATTTCAGCCACACCCGTTGCCGAAAGGCGTATAAAATCGAGCACACAGCCATGCAATCTCCATAGACAAACATTGGCAGTAGAATGGCCTTACTGAAGAGCTCAGTGACTTTCAACGTGGCACTGTCATAGGATGCCACCTTTCCAAAAAGTCAGTTTGTTACATTTCTGCCCTGCTAGAGCTGCTGTAAGTGCTGTTATTGTGAAGTGGAAACATCTGGGAGCAACATTGGCTCAGCCACAAAGTGGTAGCTCACAGAACGGGACCGCCGAGTGCTGAAGCGCGTCAAAATCATCTGTCCTTGGTTGCAACATTCACCACTGAGTTCAAAACTGCTTCTGGAAGCAAGGCTAAAATCACCATGCGCAATGCCAAGCGTCGGCTGGAGTGATGAAAAGCTCGCCGCCATTGGACACTGGAAAACGTGTTCTCTGGAGTGATGAATCACATTTCACCATCTGGCAGACTGATGGACGAATCTGAGTTTGGCAGATGCCAGGAGAACGCTACCTGCCCGAATGCATAGTGCCAACTATAAAGTTTGGTGGAGGAGGAATAATGGTCTGGGGCTGTTTTTCATGGTTCAGTCTAGACCCCTTAGTTCCAGTGAAGGGAAATCTTAACGCTACAGCATACAATGACATTCTAGATGATTCTGTGCTTCCAACTTTGTGTTAACAGTTTGGGGAAGGCCCTTTCCTGTTTCAGCATGACAATGCCCCTGTGCACAAACTGAGGTCCATACAGAAATGGTTTGTTGAGATCGGTGTGGAAGAACTTGACTGACCTGCACAGAGCCCTGACCTGAACCCCATTGAACACCTTTGGGATTAATTGGAATGCCGACTGCGAGCCAGGCCTAATTGGCCAACATCAGTGTTCAACCTCACTAATGTTCTTGTGGCTGAATGCTGCGGGGACTTGCTTCCAATGTTCCAACATCTAGTCGAAAGCCTTCCCAGAAGAGTGGAGGTTGTTATTAACAGCAAAGGAGGGGAACCAACTCCATATTAATGCCCATGATTTCGAAATGAGATGTTCGATGAGCAGATACTTTTGGTCATGTAGTGTATGTTTGGACAATAGCCTAATAAAGTATAATGATGTCCATTATCTTTAAGTTTGCCAATGATAATAATGTTACATTCTTTGAATGTTTGTGGGACGTTATCATCCTAAAGTTAGCTCAAACCCTAACTAGAACTTGGGACTGTGGACTGTTAGCTAATGCTCTGGCAGTTTGTTAATTGACATTCAGAATACTCAGAAGGTTGCTTATGAAATTGACTTGTCAGAAAAGTTTAGCATTGTGGTAGGATCATAGTGTCCTACCACCAAACTCATGGAACCTTGATGTTATCTTTTGCATCTCACCTCAACAGATCACAAAACGAGTTTCAGACATTTGCAAATAGTTCATTTTTTTATTGGATCATGTCACACAGACTCAATAAGACCAGAGAACAACTCGATCCCACGGTCAAAGGTCACAGAGCCCTAGAACTCAGTGATCCTGCGGAAGGAGCCCACGGCGGCAGATGCGGCGCTCCAGTCTGTGTGGCGGGGGTACTCGCCGCGCTCCAGGAAGTACTGGCGTCCCCTGTAGTTTGGCAGCTCGTAGAAGGCCCAGGCGCCGTGGGTCACCATGCACGAGTACACCTCGCGGAACTTAAAGGCCTCGTAGACCGAGGGGCAGTCCTCGGCCCACTCCACCATCCGACCGCCGAAGTCTGGCCTCTCGTACAGCCTCAGCTTCCACACGTTGCCATACACCTGGCAGGAACAGAGGGAGATAAAGACAAACATTGTGAAGGGTTAGTTAGGATTTTGTTTTGTACCAAATCTACTGTAATATAATTTATTGGGTGTTTCAGAGGCTTCTGAAATTCAGTTGGACATCATATTAGCTATAGCTGCCGTACGTTCATGTTAAATATAATAAACTACTTGTAAGATATCATCTTCACTTATGTTGGTCAATAAATTATTTTAAATATAGAACAACTCATTTAAATGACGTTGTAGCATGTTTAGCGTGGATTTGTTCATCTCTTTTCGTGTTCGAAGGGCATGAACTATTAACGGAAAATGCCCCTTTAAAGGTTTCTTGGCATATTTCCTCTTAAAATGATGGGCGTGGGGGTAAAATGCTGCCAAAAATGTCTGCTTTTGTCTGCTTGCATTGTCTGCTGGATTATAGAGCAGTGTGTTATTCCCTGATGCATTCTGGGCCTGAGGTCCACTTAACCCTGTATGAAACACTATCTCAGTCCCATTCTGCAACATAGACTTTTACACAATATTAGTCAAGAGGGAGGATTAGCTTACCTCCTAGTCGAGAATATCAAAACATCATATTTTACTTTTTTTTGTACACATTTTTCAGAGCAAATTTGAAATGCATATGGTTTGCGTTACAAGTTTCTGCGATGAAAGAGACACATTAACTGCTGGGAACTATGGGACTAAGATTTTTTTTTTTAAGGCATACAGAAGAGGGGGGGAGAGAGAGAGAGAGAGTATGGAGGGAGGGAGGGAGGAGAGAATTAGGGATGGAGGGAGGAGAGAATTATGATATGAAATATGGATATGCAAGGAATCATCTTACGTTTTTGATGGCGCGGCAGGACTTGACGCTATCGTTGAATCCCATCCATTGCTGGTTGTCTGTGTACTCCCCTGGGCTCAGGATGTATTGGTAGCCCTTGTAGTTGGGTTTCTCATAAAGCACCCAGGCCCCGCTCTCCACCCTCGCCGAGTTGCAGCGGCTGAAGTAGGAGTGCAGGTCGGCACAGTCGGTGCTGCACTCATAGCAGCGGCCCTGGAAATTATTTTCCTCGTAGAATGTGATCTAAGGAAGGATGGGAAGCAGAGAATACTCTGCGGTGAGTTACGGATGAAAACAAATATCATATTACTACAGGATCACATATTACATGAACACTTTATTCAGACATTCTCAAAGTCATATAAAAATGGCAAAGCCATATCTTCAAACTATTATCAAGTTAACTTTTTGTGTTTGCAGGAATATGAAGAGTGTTGGCTGCACATGAATGAATAAAAAAATAAACATAAACCCAAATGTTCAACATTTATATTGAATAAGTATATGCATTGAAGTTACTATCATCACTGATAAATACAGATGTGTTGTTTAATGCGTCACCTTACCTTCACCATTTTGCAGCACAGTCTACTACTTTCTTAGCTGCCGCACCGGCAAACTATTTATGTATAAACAAAATGTGCAGAGTGTGGAAAGCCTTTGATATCCAAATGAGGCCGATTTGCATATCAGCAAAAATGATTTGGTCATGTTTTATTTCTCTTTGTTCCAGTCTAATGATTCTGTAACAAACGATTGCTGGAACAGTGAAATTAATGTTCTAAAGGCCTAAGTCACAGAATTCTGCTTGGACTATTTTATGATTATTTATTTTTCTGTTGGGGTTTACATCTTGGATATACTGAGTGTGTTTCCTATTCCACTACTCTTGTTGAGGAAAATGGACTTGGATCAAGTTTCTTCTTCATCTGATATCAAAGATGATCTGCATGTTTATGTGAGATCTGTACTTTTTTTTTTTTTTGTATTATTCTGTACGTAAATTCGAGACACTTCATTTAGTATGATATGTTAGGTTTCGTATGGTATGTATTCATTTGTGGATGACCATCACCAATTTTGTATGATAAGTTACGAATTACAATTCCTATTATATGTTACGAATTTGCAAAACATACAGTATGTTATGAATTTACAAAACGTATGATATGTTACAAATTCTGGCTAGGTGGGGTAGGCATTAGCTAGGTGGGGTGGGCCGTCAATTGTAAATAAGAAATTGTTCTTAACTGACTTGCCTAGATAAATACAGGTTAAATAAAAAATGTACAAATACATTTTAAAAATCTAGGTTAGGTTTAAGGTTAGGTTTAAGTGTAAAAGTTAGGTTAAATGGGTAGGGTTAGCTAAAAAGGATTAAGGTTAAGGTTAGGGGAAGTGTTATGGTTAGGGAATGTGGGTTAGCTAAAATGATTAAGGTTAAGGTTAGGGGAATGGTTTAGCTAACATGCTAAGTAGTTGCAAAGTAGCTAAAAAGTAGTAAGTAGCTAAAATGCTAAAGTTGTCCGTGATGAGATTTGAACTTTCATCCTTTGGGTTGCCTTAGATTTCAAACTGTCTTATGTAACCATACTAAACAAATAGTTATCATACATTTTCTATGTTAGGTCTAGTCTGAGACCAGGCTGCATTTCTATATAATTATGTAGGCCGATCATTACCGCAAGTACTGCATGCAGCTTTTCCATATTTAGTCATCAGAGCCAACATCTTTGAATGTAAAGTAAAACTCTTAATGGCCCTCTATCAACCATCAGTAAAGTCAAGCATTCATCATTTCATAATTGGTTGCATTACTGGCATGCTTGTAAAGGCCCACCTCCGAGGAAGTATTTAGAGTAATTCATGTCGTAGAGCGGAAATTCTTGTTCTTGTTTAGATTCCACCTCAAAGACTGCCTTAGACTGCCAAAACATATTATGGAATTGGGGATGGGAACGTTGTGGTGATTCCCACGCGTAGCAGAGAAATAACAACCCTGATTGACAGCGGTCAGTGTAACTAGCTAGCATGCTAACCTTAGCTAGCTAATGAACGTTATATGAGTACAATTTAAACTAAGACAGGCGTACTTTAAGTCAGGTGAAAATAATTATTTCAGAAACGAACTACCAGCCTACCTGTCAAGAGATGAGTCTCAGCTAAACTGTGCCAATACCAGTTGTTGAGGGCTGACATTTGTCTGACTCTTCAAGTTTTTGATAATTCCAGTGAAACTGTGTCGGCTTCCAGACGTCATTAATATTTAGACGTGCACAAGAACATAATCAAATAACTATATTCTTTGTTCTTTCAGCAAGCTAGCTAGCTATACAATGAGTATACATAACATTAAGAACACCTGCTCTTTCCATGACAGACTGACCAGGTGAATCCGGGTAAAAGCTATGACCCCTTATTGATGTCACTTGTTAAATCCGTCATTGTAAATAAGATTTTGTTCTTAACTGACTTGCCTAGTTAAAGGTACAATGTATTTATTTTTTAATCCACCTTAATCAGTGTAGTGGTGTTCTAAAATACAATCATATCACACAATTTGACCATTTATAAAATCATCTATGTAGACTATTTTAAAAATAAGTGAAATCTGACATGATCCAATGGATTATGATAATTAGCTGGTAAAAAAGGGAAAGAGTAAAATCGTTACTTTGACCCCCTATTTTAATTTTCTCCGTGGCAAATCGGTGAAGTGTAGATTCGTCACTAGTTAACACAGCCACAAAGTCATAAAACAGGATTTTAAGCCTAACTCTCACTTTAACCCTAACCTTAACAACACCTAACTCTCACTTTAACCCTAACCTTAAATTAAGACCAAAAAGCACATTTTTGTTTTCATGAATTTGTATGATATAGCCAAGTCTAACTTTGGCTGTTTTTATCTAGTAGAAAAGCTGTTTGGCTCTCAGTCGACTTGCGAATAGGAAGAACTTTGCAGCGGAATAAAAAAAAACATTGCCATGCTGGTGGGTGGTAACGTTTAGAGAAAACCCAGACCTGAAACGAATCGTAGGCTGAAAATAATTTGCACATCATCTAATAGGAAAAGATACGGAAGACTCACGGAAACATCCGAAGTCACACATTCAGATTTGGCACTTCAAGGCCAAATATATCATACTTTGACTAAAATGATGACTTAGTGACTTACATTGTTGTGAAACGTCGTAGGTAAACTGTGGCCATCATCTTTCAGCTGTAAAAAGTGAATTTCTACTGGTGTGGGCGTTAAATAATGATAAGTAAGCTGCTGGGTTGGTCTCCTTACTCTTGAGTTCCCCTAGCCTCTGTCCCCCTATAGGCTGAGTCACTGCAGGATTAACCGAGCATGACCTCGTGACCCCATCTTCTCCCAGGACTGTTGACATCCACCTCTCAAAACAGTTGTCATGGTGCCAGACACATTCCCCCCCCCCCCCCCCCCCCCCTAAAATGTGTATGTTAAATACAATACACAAATCATTAAGATCCATCTTCACAGCCTAAAAAAATGAAGTAAAAAATTATTGCACCATATATTTCATACTCCAAACCAATTATAATGATGGTGAAAAGTGTTGGTCTTTTGTAAAACACAATCCAATACATGTAAAAAGTGTTTGTAAATACTCTTGGTAAAATATGATAAAAACAGCTACATGTTTTAAATACCTATGATCACATGATAATTATAATACAGTATTCGTGCCCACTGTCTCTCTGCTTGTGCCAGCCAAGGACACAGCTGCACAAAATCAACAGCAAGAAGCATCCTGCTTATTCATCAGGATGGGGAATTTGAATAACAAAAAGCCATTTGAAATGGTATGAGGTATAAAAGCTTGAGTGAACATGGCCTATTGGACAACATCCCAGAGCCGCAGCAAACAAACACCATGGCCAAGGTACAATGCTGTTGTATAGCTGGATTTTCTGCCTGATACATTAGCAATTTACTTTATTTGATTTATTTATTTTAGAATTGTTAAGTTACAGTTTTGATGTTTTTTTTATGTTCAGTAACGTTCCATTACATTTGAACAGCTGTTCTTCATGGCTGAGTTTGTGTGGGCCTCATTTCTACATTTTACCATTTCATTGTTGATTTACTAAATTAATTACCAGTCGTTCTTCTTACAGAACAAATTGTTTACGTTTCAATATTTAATTATTTAGTTGATTAAAAATGACTTTTGATTTGAGGCATATCCTTTTCCTCTCTGTGTTGTGATTGATGCCTTTTCGTTGGTTGCTCCAGATCATCTTCTACGAGGACAGGAACTTCCAGGGTCGTTCCTATGAGACCAGCTCAGACTGCCCTGAGTTGACCTCCTACCTGAGCAGGTGCAACTCCTGCAGGGTGGAGAGCGGCTGCTTCATGGTGTACGACCGCTCCAACTTCCAGGGAAACCAGTACTTTGTGAGGAGAGGAGAGTATGGTGACTACCAGCGTATGGGCATGTCTGACTCCGTTCGCTCTTGCCGTATGATCCCCATGGTAAGATGGCTCTATTGGAAAACAACTTATATATGATGCATTTATAGTGTCATATGTATAGTGTATATATAGCTTAATACAATGTATCAAAAAATGTAAGTATTTGATTGTAAACTGATCAGATTCCTATTTAATTACTTTGATCATGTTCTTACTTTAAATATGTGTCCTTATTAACTTTACAGCACAAAGGACAGTTCAGGATGCAGGTCTATGAGAGAGAGAACTTTGGGGGTCAGATGCACGAGATGATGGACGACTGTGACTCCATCCAGGAGCGTTACCGCATGTCCGACTGCCAGTCCTGCAACGTGATGGAGGGCCACTGGCTCATGTACGAGCAGCCCCACTTCAGAGGCAGGCAGATGTACGCGAGGCCTGGAGAGTACAGGAACCTCAGAGAGATGGGAAACAGCTCCGTGAACAGATACACCTCCATGAGACGTGTCCTTGATTCCTGCGAGAGCCAGCATCATTGAAGTCTGAGATTCTTATTTTTCTGGCATTCAAAATAAATATTGGATAATTGAAATGCATGTTTCATTGTCTATGTATTACTTACCTAAACTTTAATGATCATTCTAGTACAAGTGAATGATAATATTTTGTCTCTAGTGCCTTCAGAAAGTATTCATACCGCTTAACTTATTCCACACTTTGTTGTGTCACAGGCTGAATAATAAAAAATAATAAAAATATCCCCCATCTACAAACAATATCCTGTAACAACAAAGCGAAAATATGTTTTTAGATATTTTTGCACATTTATTGCAAATTAAATACAGAAATGTCCCATTTTATATAGGTATTCAATACTTTGTATAAACACCTTTGGCAGCGATTACAGCTGTGTGTCCTTCTGGGTAAGTCTCTAAGAGCTTTCCAAAAGTGGATTGTGCAACATTGGCCCATTATTTTTTTCAGAATTCTTCAAGCTCTGTGAAATTGGTTGTTTATTACTGCTAGACAACCATTTTCAGGTCTTGCCATATATTTCCAAGTAGATTTAAGTCAATACTGTAACTCGACCACATTCATTGTCTTCTTGGTAAGCAACTCCAGTGTAGATTTGGCCTTGTGTTTGAGGTTATTGTCCTGCTGAAAGGGGGATTAATCTCCCAGTGTCTGGTGGAAAGTCGACTAAATCAGGTTTTCTTCTAGGATTTTGACTCTGCTTAGCTCCATTCTGTTTATTTTTTATCCTGAAAAACTCCCCAGTCCTTAACGATGACAAGCATACCCATAACATGATGCAGGGACCACTATGCTTGAAAATATGGAGTGTGGTACTCAGTAATGTGTTGTATTGGATTTGCCCCAAACATAACACTTTGTATTCAGGATATAAAGTTAATTTTGTATTACTTTAGTGCTTTGTTGCCAACAGGATGCATGTTTTGGTATATTTTTTATTCTGTAAAGGCTGTTAATTAGTTAGTATTGTGGAGTAAGTACAAAGTTGTTGATCCATCCTCAGTTTTATCCTATCACAGCCATGAAACTCTAACTGCTTTAAAGTCATCATTGGCCTCATGCTGATATCCTTGAGCGGTTTCCTTCCTCTCCTACAAGATACAGAGATGAGGTAGTCGTTGAAAAATCATGTTAAACACTATTATTGGATACAGTGAGTCCATGCAACTTATTGTGTGACTTGTTAAGCAATATTTTTACTCCTGAACTTATTTAGGCTTTACCATAACAAAGGGGCTGAATACTTATTGACTCAAGACATTTCAGCTTTTCATTTTTAATAAATCTGTAACAATTTAGAAAAACATAATTCCACTTTGACATTATGGGATGTTATGTGTAGGCCAAAAAATCTAAATTGAATCCATTTTAAATTCAATCTGTAACACGACAAAACGTGGAAACGTGAAGGAGTGTGAATACTTTCTGAAGGCACTATATTTCCTTTAGTGTCAATTCATGAAAAAATGCTTTTGGTTTAGGAGACCTGTTTATATTGTAGTCCTAAAATATGCACCATGCTTATTTCTGAAACAACTAATATTGCCTATACTGTATATGTTTATATCAGAGATATATATACCCTGATACAGATTCAAACACAGCTCTGATGATTATAACCATGTTTACATCTAGACATTATTCTGGAGCCCACCAGGCACCAGAATAATGGATAGTCCATATGAATGATAGAAACTCATATACGGTAGGTGTCTGTGAAATCATCTTGAGTTGAACTTAGGTAATGCAATTGAGTAAATTGATCTAAAATGGAACATTTGTAAATACAGACAACTTCATTATGTACAGGGCCACAACATTCACTTGCAATGTTGCTCTATGTTTTGGGGATTGTGGGTAATTTGGCTCATCGTGAATTTCGTACATCTTGGGTTATTGAACTTAATGCCCTTCGTTCTTACAGTAGCAAATGGTCAGTAATTCTAATAACCGGCAAAGTCAGCTCTTCCAATGTGGAATCTGCTGGTCAAACTACTGAAAGTACCATTTGAGGGGTAGAGTATGCAACCTACTGTAAAAAAATAACTAACTAAATATAATTTGCCCATCATGTTGTCTAAGCCTTTAACTTATTTTGAATTTACTTGATTATTATGAGTTACACAAACAAAGGAATCTAAATTGAAACTTTGTTGAATTTAATAAATCAGGCCAGCCTACCATTTTTCCTAGGATAGCTACTGCAGCAAGAGAGTGAAGGAGAGGTTGCTAACTAAGTGTATGTAACTTTTGCTAGCCAGCTAACTAACTTTGGTACCTGGGGTGAAACAATGAAGCTTTTTTAGTTCGGTAGCTCCTGCACCGCTCTTTGCTAGCTAACATAACGCTGCATCCAAAACTCATAGAACTCCAAAACTGATAAGGTGGCTGCAATAATGCTTATATTTGTGATCTATCCCCTTTCTAAACATATTGCATTATATATACTGAATTTATTTATGGATTCAGCTTAAATTCTTTGTCATTGAATCTAATTACAGATTATCTCAACATTTTGAATGGCGGTGACACCATGTCCCTTTGTCAAATTAGCATGCCTGATTAAAATAAGATTGATCTTTGTAAAGGAGTGGTTTAGCATGTACAGTACATGTTTACAGGTTAGTGCTGTAGCCTTCTGAAACTATAACCAGCACCATTCACTTAGAAAGTGGATTATATCACAGTCTGTCAAACACAACTCCTTATCATTTTTGGAGGCATGTTCTTGACACAACAGTCTTACAGTAGCTAGTAAAATAGTTTAGGAGTGTCTGTTAACGATCTGTAAATAACTTTGGCTAGCTGGCTAACTAACATCGCTAATCTGCAGGCCAAAACAATTCACTTATTTACAGCTAGTTAGCGGTCTCACCGTTATTTGCTGTCAAGTGTAATGTTACCCCCAGAACTGATAAGGTGTGTTCACTAATGGTTCCATTTTCCTCTTTGTGACATGTCCACTTTCCAAGCCTATTGGCTCATGGCAGACACCAGACCTTATGCACTTGTCTTACTAATTGGTTCCTTTTGATTGATGAGATGGTTGTTATGCTCTGTTTTAATGAACTAGGACACATCAGGAATACTTAGAAATGTAACACTTTATTGAGTTAAACTAAAAAGTTGTGATTTTAACAGGAATCAGTGATACGTCTAACCGACATGAATCTATTCATGGAGCTGTTTCCCATCTCTCTGAGATTCCTGTACTCTCCGGGCCTCACGTACATCTGCCTGCCTCTGAAGTGGGGCTGCTCGTACATGAGCCAGTGGCCCTCCATCACGTTGCAGGACTGGCAGTCGGACATGCGGTAACGATCCTGGATGGAGTCACAGTCGTCCATCAGCTCGTGCATCTGGCCTCCGAAGTTCTCCCTCTCATACATCCTCATTCTGAACTGGCCCCTATACTGTTGATAAAAGCAACAGGTCAGACAGATATGGAACTACTGTAGATCCAACCGGTGGACTCATACATTTAAATGTCAAATCTTGTTGATGACATGAGTTCACAACCCTTGCTGTTGAAACTATCTGCATCAGCTAAGAAGCAGCTACACACTCCATTACTTACACTGGGGATGTTACGACAGGACCTGATGCAGTCGCTCATGGTCATACCCATCAGGCGCTGGTTGTCGGGGTACTCTCCTCTCCTAACCATCATCTGGTGACCCATGAAGTTGGGGCGCTCATAGACCATGAAGCAGCCACTCTCCACCCTGCAGGAGTTGCACCTGCTCAGGTAGGAGGTGACCTCAGCGCAGTCGTTGCTGGTCTCATAGGAACGACCCTGGAAGTTCTTGTCCTCGTAGAAGATGATCTACACAGACAATCACACAGTTAGTGCTCGATATGTTGAAATTAGTGCACTGATGCTCATTTGATTAGCAATGCCTTGTGTTTCCGATCGGACAGTCTTCTTTGGATGCAGGGCTGCTTGGATAGACCCAGAGAGATGGGCATGGAGGAAGACTTGCAGTGGCACTTACCTTGCCCATGGTCATGGTGATGGTGATCCAATCTCTTATCCAATTTCAGATGGAATGCTGGACCATCGACCTCCTGTCCCTTTTATACCTTGGACCGCATTCACATCTCCATATTTATTGTTCTAGAACTCCATGAGTCATCATTCTATATTGTTGTGCAAGCCAGTCCTATAGTGGCACGTACTGAATGCCACGTTTATAACTATGTCACTGGGGGTAAAATAGAGGATCATGTTTGTTTCCAGCTAACCCTAGCTACCCTAATACTAGCTAAAGTAGTATATTAGTATTTGATCAAGTATTCCAGATCAATTGAGATGGAACTGAGATGGAATTAAATGTACATTGTAGCATTATTTTATTGTGAGGTATTATTTTACTGGATAGTTTTTTTTATGGCACTATGTACACTACCGGTCAAAAGTTTTAGAACACCTACTTATTCAAGGGTTTGTCTTTATTTGTACTATTTTCTACATTGTAGAATAATAGTGAAGGCATCAGAACTATGAAATAACACATATGGAATAATGTAGTAACCAAAAAAGTGTCAAACAAATCCAAATATATTTTATATTTGAGATTCTTCAAATAGCAACCCTATGTATTGATGACAGCTTTGCACACTCTTAGCATTCTCTCAACCAGCTTCATATGGAATGCTTTTACAACAGTCTTGAAAGAGTTCCCACATATCCTGAGCACTTGTTGGCTGCTTTTCCTTCACTCTGTGGTCAGACTCATCCCAAACCATCTCAATTGGTTGAGGGCAGGGGATTGTGGAGGCCAGGTCATCTGATGCAGCACTCCATCATTCTCCTTCTGAGTAAAATAGCCCTTACACAGCCTGGAGGTGTGTTGGGTCCTGTTGAAAAACAAATGATAGTCCCATTAAGCCCAAACCAGATGGGATGGCGTATCGCTGCAGAATTCTGTGGTAGCCATGCTGGTTAAGTGTGCCTTGAATTCTAAATAAATGACAGACAGTGTCACCAGCAAAGCACCCCCACACCATAACCCCTCCTCCTCTATGCTTTACGGTGGGAAATACACATGCAGAGATCATCCATTCACCCCCCACCGAGTCTCACAAAGACACGGTGGTTGGAACCAAAGATCTCCAATTTGGACTCATCAGACCAAAGGACAAATTTCCACCGGTCTAACGTCCATTGCTCGTGTTTCTTGGCCCAAGCAAGTCTCTTCTTCTTCTTAGTTTCCTTTAGAAGTGGTTTCTTTGCAGCAATTCGACCATGAAGGCCTGATTCACAGTCTCCTCTGAACAGTTGATGTTGAGATGTGTTTGTTACTTGAACTGTATAAACCATTTATTTGGGCTGCAATTTCTGGGGATGGTAAATCTAATGAACTTATCCTCTGCAGCAGAGATAACTTTTGGTCTTCTTGTGGCGGTCCTCATGAGAGCCAGTTTCATCATAGCGCTTGATGGTTTTTGTGACTGCACTTGAAGAAACTTTCAAAGTTCTTGAAATGTTCCGTATTGACTGACCTTCATGTCTTAAAGTAATGATGGACTGTCGTTTCTCTTTGCTTATTTGAGCTGTTCTTGCCATAATATGGTCTTTAACCAAATAGGACTATCTTCTGTATACCCCCTACCTTGTCACAACACAACTGATTGGCTCAAATGCAATAAGAAGGAAAGAAATTCCTCAAATTAACTTTTAAGAAGGCACATCTGTTAATTGAAATACCTCATCAAGCTGGTTGAGAGAATTCCAAGAGTGTATAAAGCTGTGATCAAGGCAAAGGGTGGCTATTTGAAGAATCTCAAATATAAAATATATTTAGATTTTTTGGGGGTTACTACATGATTCCATATCTGTTATTTCATAATTTTGATGTCTTCACTATTATTCTACAATGTATAAAATAGTAAAAATAAAGAAAAACCCTTGAATCAATAGGTGTTCTAAAACTTTTGACCGGTAGTGTATGTATTTCTAAAATGTAGGGAATCAGTAGTGTTTTATTAATTCATTATTTACCTGATTATTACTTTGTCCTCTGATTCTTATTTTTATTTTTATTTTGAGAAGAACCAGGAAGTTGTTGATGTTATGTTGTTAATGTGGTCAGACCAGTAAAGCTGCCAGATAGTAATGTTTCTTCATCCAGTGCTTGTCCTCATGAAGTCATACACCTTTAAAATAACCCTCTATCTACATCATCTTTGTCCTGCTGAGAAATGCTGTGCTTGAGTTGAACTAAAAATGTGTTCACATTTCTTTCATTTATGATATGCAGCAACTCTATAACTATATATTGCTGACCAAAATCGACAGCTTGGGACTATAAGGTTCTATGATTCTGAGAAAATTGGCTTTAAAGTTTTGAACCCTCATTGGTTTGAATGGTGTCAGCCATTTTTATCTTGTATTCTTTTGAACTTAACATGAATTGGGGTAATTAGAGTATACACAGGAAGATAACATTGAAAAGAACACGGCTATGTCAATAACTCAAGCCTGACAAAAATGCAGATCGAACCTTATAGTCCGAAGCTTTCAACATGTAATTACAATACAGAACTGTAAACATTTCAACAGATAAGGTTTATCAACAATTATTGAATTAAAAAGAAACTGGTCAAATACTGTTCTCAGTATACTGTGTAGATATGTAATCACCCCAATAAATACAATGTCAGGTAACTAGCTATATGGTGTTTGTGCAGCTTAATATAAAGTGTGACCAAGTTCACTAAGTGGGGCCAAGTTCATTAAGTGGGACCAAGTTCATTAAGTGTGGCCAAGTTCACTTAGTGTGACCAAGTTCACTAAGTGTGAGCAAGTTCACTAAGTGTGAGCAAGTTCACTAATTGTGACCAAGTTCCCTAAGTGTGACTAAGTTTACTAGTAAATATACTGTAACTGTATTTTAACCTGGTAAAGTACCATCTAGCATAGTCACCCAAACTGAAGAATACGCCATGTTCTATTTCTGATGAGAACAATACCTGTCATGGCCCCCATGCTGCATTCAGCATCCAATAATAACTCATGTAGATGTGCTGTGTAAAATGTATACAAGCCCCACGTGGGCCTTGTGATGACTCATGCTATTTAGCACAAAGGTATGCAAGGTGCCCTGTGGACCCAATGTCAATATAAAAGTGCCACTGGATCGACACAACACACCGTGTCTTCTGCGTGTCATCTAATCAAGCTTCACCATCAAGCTAAACCAGCCATGACCAGAGTAATACAGAGCAGGGGATTTTTATTCACTATAAGAGCTGGCCATTGAGATATGAATATAGTGTCTTGCATAGCAGCTATATCCACAAAATCCTAATCATATCAATCTGTGAGAATAAAGCAACGTTTTTCAGCTAAATAATGCTAAACTATCTTTGTTTTATTAAAATAATATAGAGTTATTATATGAGATCATGCAGTTGATATGCATTATATACAGAGTTAAGAATTTATAATTTTTATTAATAGTAATAACAAATTAATCACAATCAATTAATAATGATTAACTATATTAATTATGTAAAACATTTAAAATCATAGCCTTTATAATCTTCTCAACATAGGTGAAGAGGTCATAGGTTAAATAATTTTCTCAATCAAATCACCCTCTCAGATCATCTTCTATGAGGACAGGAACTTCCAGGGTCGCAGCTATGAGACCAGCAGCGACTGCCCCGACCTCAACATGTACCTAAACCGCTGCCAGTCGGTCAGGGTGGAAATGGGCTGCTTCGTCATCTACGACCGCTCCAACTTCATGGGCAACCAGATGTTCCTGAAGAGGGGAGAGTACTCTGACTTCCAGCGTATGGGCTCCGTGATGGGCATGGGGGACATGACCATGCTGGAGTCCATCCGTTCCTGCCGCATGATCCCAATGGTAAGACGTCCACAGTTGGAGTTCCACCGTCTCCTGGTGTTCGATGATGACATGATTATATTTATGATGTTGTTCATGCTATTTCTCTTCATATAAAGAGTGCATTTTTTTATATTTTTGAGTAGCTAGATGTTCGTGAATGGTGATGAAGTGTGAGTTACTAGGACTCTGTACATCTGATACTTGACGTGCTGTTCACCTGGGTCGTGTTCAGCAGGGCACACCGTAGCCAAACGTTTTGTAACAGAAAACAAAAATATGTCTTCTAATTGAACAAGTTTAGGTATTATCAAAACAATTTGTCCCTAATGAACGTGTTCCAGGCCTCTATTACTGTATAAGTCATCTGACAAGCAATGATAAATATAATACTGGAAGCATAGAGTACACACACGGTAGTAACTGTCAATGTTCTCCCTCCCCAACAGCACCGGGGACAGTTCAGAATGAGGCTGTACGAGAAGGAGAGCTTCGGAGGCCAGATGCACGAGCTGATGGAAGACTGCGAGTCCATCCAGGAGCGCTTCCGCATGTCCGAGATGCAGTCCTGCAACGTGATGGACGGACACTGGCTCATGTACGAGCAGCCCCATTTCAGAGGCAGGATGATGTACGTGAGGCCTGGAGAGTACAGG
The DNA here is from genome assembly GCF_045791955.1 of Oncorhynchus clarkii lewisi. Taxonomy (NCBI): domain Eukaryota; kingdom Metazoa; phylum Chordata; class Actinopteri; order Salmoniformes; family Salmonidae; genus Oncorhynchus; species Oncorhynchus clarkii. Next base: position 3,418,235 of record NC_092153.1, read on the forward strand.
AGTATCAGAGACATGGGCATGAGCACTATGATGAGAGTTCGCTCCATCAGACGGATCATGGATGCCTGTGAGGGTCAGCGGCATTGATGCCTGAGATTCCTGCTGTCCTGACATCCAAAATGCTGCTAAAAGTCACAATTCTCATTGAATGTAATAAAACTCTTATTTTGAAGTACCTGTTCTCTTCTTTTTTCTATCAAGTCTAATCTACCCATGGTATTTAGATTACACTGGTTTATTCTGACAGATTGGTGTCTGGAGAGGGATTTCAAAGAGTCTGAATGAAAAAAAGTAATAATTTGATCTTGATACACCAAATGTGCACATAACATTAATTTATCAATAGCAAAAAATATATCTATCTATATATATATATATATATATATATATATGCATTTTCTCACTGGCTCAATTGAATCAAATTTAACCCATGTTACAGTACATCAAATTATATTACTCAGAAAGCCTGCTGTACTCAGAAAGCCTGATGTACTCAGAAAGCCTGCTGTACTCAGAAAGCCTGCTGTACTCAGAAAGCCTGATATACTCAGAAAGCCTGCTGTACTGTAACCTCCAGTTTCTGAAACGTATTTAGCAGAAAACTAATCCTTATTGTCAATTGTTAGCATTATGCTAGTTTACATGTTCTCCACAGTATAATGTATAACCCATGGACAATGGACTGGTTTAGAAACACGAGAGAAGTGATGTATAATCAATGGACTGGTTTAGAGACGCTAGAGAAGTGATGTATAATCAATGGACTGGTTTAGAGAAGCTAGAGAAGTGATGTATAATCAATGGACTGGTTTAGAGAAGCTAGAGAAGTGATGTATAATCAATGGACTGGTTTAGAGAAGCTAGAGAAGTGATGTATAATCAATGGACTGGTTTAGAGACGCTAGAGAAGGGATGTATAATGGCAGGTAGCCTAGTGGTTAGAGCAATGGGACAGTAACCAAAAGGTTTCTGGATCGAATCCCCGAGCTGACAAGGTAAAAATATGTCGTTCTGAGCAAGTCAGTTAACCCACTGTTCCCTGGGTGCCAAATACGTGGATGTTGATTATGGCCCCCTGCACCTCTGATTCAGAGGGTTAAATGTGGAGTTGAATGCATTCAGTTGTACAACTGACTAGGCATCCCCCCTTTCCTAACCAATGAACTGGTTTAGAGACGTTAGAGAAGTAATGTATAACCAATGAACTGGTTTAGAGACGTTAAAGAGGTAATGTATAACCAATGAACTGGTTTAGAGACGTTAAAGAGGTAATGTATAACCAATGAACTGGTTTAGAGAAGTAATGCATAACCAATTAACTGGTTTAGAGACGTTAAAGAGGTAATGTATAACCAATGAACTGGTTTAGAGACGTTAGAGAGGTAATGTATAACCAATGAACTGGTTTAGAGACGTTAGAGAGGTAATGTATAACCAATGAACTGGGTTAGAGACGTTAAAGAGGTAATGTATAACCAATGAACTGGTTTAGAGACGTTAAAGAGGTAATGTATAACCAATGAACTGGTTTAGAGAAGTAATGCATAACCAATGAATTCAGTTGCATTCAGTTGTACAACTGACTAGGCATCCCCCCTTTCCTAACCAATGAACTGGTTTAGAGACGTTAGAGAAGTAATGTATAACCAATGAACTGGTTTAGAGACGTTAAAGAGGTAATGTATAACCAATTAACTGGTTTAGAGACGTTAAAGAGGTAATGTATAACCAATGAACTGGTTTAGAGAAGTAATGCATAACCAATGAACTGGTTTAGAGACGTTAAAGAGGTAATGTATAACCAATGAACTGGTTTAGAGACGTTAGAGAGGTAATGTATAACCAATGAACTGGTTTAGAGACGTTAGAGAGGTAATGTATAACCAATGAACTGGGTTAGAGACGTTAAAGAGGTAATGTATAACCAATGAACTGGTTTAGAGACGTTAAAGAGGTAATGTATAACCAATGAACTGGTTTAGAGACGTTAGAGAGGTAATGTATAACCAATGAACTGGGTTAGAGACGTTAAAGAGGTAATGTATAACCAATGAACTGGTTTAGAGACGTTAAAGAGGTAATGTATAACCAATGAACTGGTTTAGAGACGTTAAAGAGGTAATGTATAACCAATGGACTGTTGACTGGTTTAAAGAAGTCAGAGGAATTGGACATCATTTCCATTGATAATAGTAGTTCATAAACGTGGACTGTATGTGAGCATCAAATGTGCAGCATATGGATGTGTATCCCTTTTTCTGTTGTTGTTTTTTGGGGTGTGTTTTCTGAAACATTTCTAATAGTTTCAACTGCATTCTTTGTGGGCATGATACGTTTTTGTAGGGACATCAAATGTATTCCGTTACAGTACATAACAACCAGACAGCGGTTTACCTCTCTATGCTGCGTCATGTTGCTTGGTCAGGGATTCTTCACAATGGGGCCACCCATTTCACTGAACACAATAGATGTATTATAAAAGTAAGGTATTAGATAGGGGTCAGGCTTACAGTACATTGTGGCTATTCAATTTCAGAACAGATCAAAGTGTATAGTCGCCCCCCTGCTTACATAATTCATGTATTACAGTCATCTGCTTTCTTTATGCCCATTCAGGTACACACACACACTTATGCACACACTCACTCACACACACACACTTAATATAAAGGGTTACCTTATAGGAACAACGTAATATAAAGTGTTACCCTATAGGAACAACGTAATGTAAAGTGTTACCCTATATTAATGTAGAGTGTTACCCTATAGGAACAACTTAATGTAAAGTGTTACCCTATATTAATGTAGAGTGTTACCCTATAGGAACAACTTAATGTAGAGTGTTACCCTATCGGAACAACTTAATGTAAAGTGTTACCCTATAGGAACAACTTAATATAAAGTGTTACCCTATAGGAACAACGTAATGTAAAGTGTTACCCTATAGGAACAACTTAATGTAAAGTGTTACCCTATAGGAACAACGTAATATAAAGTGTTACCCTATAGGAACAACGTAATGTAAAGTGTTACCCTATATTAATGTAGAGTGTTACCCTATAGGAACAACTTAATGTAGAGTGTTACCCTATAGGAACAACTTAATATAAAGTGTTACCCTATAGGAACAACTTAATGTAAAGTGTTACCCTATAGGAACAACTTAATATAAAGTGTTACCCTATAGGAACAACTTAATGTAAAGTGTTACCCTATAGGAACAACTTAATATAAAGTGTTACCCTATAGGAACAACTTAATATAAAGTGTTACCCTATAGGGCCAACTTTACCCTATAAAATAACTTAATATGAAGTGTTACCCTATAGGAACAACGTAATGTAAAGTGTTACCCTATATTAATATAGAGTGTTACCCTATAGGAACAACTTAATGTAAAGTGTTACCCTATAGGAACAACTTAATATAAAGTGTTACCCTATAGGAACAACTTAATGTAAAGTGTTACCCTATAAGAACAACTTAATATAAAGTGTTACCCTATAGGAACAACTTAATATAAAGTGTTACCCTATATTAATGTAGAGTGATTCTGGAGCGGCCCCTGAGACAGGAACACTTATGGGGGATTCTGGAGCGGCCCCTGAGACAGGAACACTTATGGGGGATTCTGGAGCGGCCCCTGAGACAGGAACACTTATGGGGGATTCTGGAGCGGCCCCTGACACAGGAACACTTATGGGGGATTCTGGAGCGGCCCCTGAGACAGGAACACTTATGGGTGATTCTGGAGCGGCCCCTGAGACAGGAACACTTATGGGTGATTCTGGAGCGGCCCCTGAGACAGGAACACTTATGGGGGATTCTGGAGCGGCCCCTGAAACAGTGTTTTCTGTCAAACTAAATATCACAGTATCTTTCAATGATATTGAATGTAGCTACTGTACAAACACTTGAAAATTTCACATTTGCATGCACTTTTTAAATAACACTGAATATCATATTGCTGATACCCTCAAGGAGCAATTAAAACAACCCCCATATTGCTTTTGATACTTTTTTAAATACTATTTTGATACTATGCAATATAAATGGTAAGGTACACCTTTACCTACACCTTACCTACCACTTAAAGGTAAAATCAACTGTCTTTTGGTATTGTTCAATAGTCCGCAGTTTGCATCATGATGATGTAGCCGGTGACACTTTGCTTCTTGAAAGTCCAATATCTTGTGAACTGGACTGCTGACATGCAACATATATCTGGACTGTAAATACAGTGGAATACCAAAATATCATTTTTGAGTGGAAGTTTCTTGTGTGCACTGCACAAACCTATTCCTAATGCAAATGAAATAGGCACGAGCATAGCCTATAAAGTTAAATAAAGGTTCAATTACAATTAAAATAAAATAAGTGTTTGCCCTAAATGGTTCATTATGAGCACATCATTTACATAAATGAAACGTTGAAGCTAAATTAAAATCCATAAATAGTTAATTCACCCTTCAGAGTCTATTTCAAAGAGACTATACAATACGTCTAAAAGGAATCAGACCTAATCTAAACCCTTTTACCTTACAGAGCACTAAATGATAACTCTTTGCCGTGAGCGTGGCGTTGATGTAGAGTACAGTACAGTGTTGCTCAGCTGACTCAGCGTTTTATACAATTGGGCGGTAGATTCTTCTGGAGCTACATCAAGCATAAAAGGCAGCACGCCAGTAGGGAGAACAACGGAAATCAAATAACTGTGACCATGAACGGAAAGGTACTGTAATGTGGGGCTGTGATCAAAGTCTGTGCACAGTGCTGAACTGTACGCCATCTGGCACTGGAACTATGAATCTAGGATGCATCAGAGCCCATTTCCAATGGGGAATATATCCTTGATGTGTGTGTTTTTAGATTCAGAACACTATGATAACTACAGATTACTTATAATGACTTCTAATTATAATCATGGTTGCATTGTTTGATTTTGTCAGACACATTACAATTATTATGTAGAATAATTTCTGAACGGGATAGAATGTATGAGTTTTTGCACATCAAAATCAATTGGTTTCACGTCAAGATGTTTAGACTTTCAAAGCATACTTTCTCTTTCTCCAGATCATCTTCTACGAGGACAGGAACTTCCAGGGCTGCTCCTATGAGTGCAGCAGCGACTGCTCCGAGCTCTCCTCCCACCTGAACAGGTGCAACTCCTGCAGGGTGGAGAGTGGCATGTTCATGGTGTACGACCGGCCCAACTACATGGGCCACCAGTACTTCCTGAGGAGGGGAGAGTACCCTGAGTACCAGCACATGTTAGGCTTCAACGACTGCATCAGGTCTTGTCGTATGATCCCCCAGGTAAGCACTTCTGCAGACAGCACAACAGACCACAACTATTCACAACCACACCACAATGACCACAATCATCGATGCCATAAAACTATCTTACACTCCAAAATCGAAGTCTGTCTAAAGTTTTCACACCTCCTAATGTAATCTAAAGTCAACATAAAAACACATCCCATGCCATCGGTTGTGTAGATCCAGCTAAATGCCTCAACCGCAAATGAATGAAAAGGAAAACAATTAAACCGTATTGTGCTTATCTTTTCATTCTTTTTAGATTGTGGCATATTGCATTGTATGCCATCCTATCAACCAAGCTCATCCTGTTCCGTTAATAGATGCGTGAAATATGTTATTTTCTTTCCAATAGCACATGGGCCAGTTCAGGATGAGGATCTACGAGAAGGAGAACTTCGGAGGCCAGATGCACGAGGTGATGGACGACTGTGACTCCATCCAGGAGCGTTACCATATGCCCGAGATGCAGTCCTGCAACGTGATGGACGGCCACTGGGTCATGTACGAGCAGCCCCAATTCAGAGGCATGCAGACCTACTTGAGGCCTGGAGAGTACAGGAACACGAGAGAGATGGGAATGGGAAATGATGAAATGAGGTTCCAGTCCATGAGGCGCATCAGCAGCGATGCTGCCTTTTAAATGTGCTGTCTTTAAAGAGTGCAACGACTTTTTAATAAACATTTTAAACCTTCATTTTTTGCAGCGATTTTCTTACCTTATTTCCACCAGTCACTGCACTGTAAATTACTATTATATCACTATAATACTCTAACCACTAAAAAGCCACTATAAGCAACGATTATACTGCAACCACTATAAACAGTAATATCAGCTGAAATGTCTGTAAACACAAGGTAAAGAAAAATGTCCCCTTTTCCCCAAATTCTATAATCCTTATATTTAGTCTTAAAAAACCTCTAGCCTATGCTAGGCACTTGACACTGCCTTGTGTATGGGTGTTTTAGACATTTATAAGCTCTTAACAACAGAATCCTGCCGACTACGCCAAATGAGGATCTAAATAAGAAATAAGAATACGCCACTTTTTTTTAAAGGCAAAGAAGGTCCTGTAATTAAAAATGATGAAGCATGGAAATCAGACAGGTGCTCAAGTGATCAATTGTTTTGTTTACTATGAGGAACTTCAGCTTTGAGGAACTTCAGCTTTGAGGAAGGAACTTCAGCTTTGAGGAACTTCAGCTTTGAAAGCTCAGCTCAACAGATCATACTGTCCTTACTCAGACATAATCAATCACTCACAAATTCACACTCACTCTTAAGAACTAGTGACTAACTTGTCACAACCCTTCACACTACACAGTGGCAGGCCATATTTATCAAACCACTTCCCACTTCCATCCTCCAAAAGTGTAACATTACCATAATACAAACACAAACTCATCAAATAGAATATGTGGTAATAATTTCTATGGAAGCATACATAACTCCTTATAAGTGCCTTAATAATGCCTTATAGTGCCTTATAATACTCGCTATAAGATATAATGTATCATAAGTAGGTATAGCTTTCTTACAATACATTACTATAATGCATTATCAGCCTAAAAAGCATCATGCATTATTGACCTACCTAAAATGCTCTGTCCCAGACCTTCTGTTTTCAACTCTCTAGAGGCAGCAGGAGAGGTAGAGATACTCTCAATGATCTGCTATGAAAGGCCTTAATGACATTTACTCCAGCACTGACCTGTTGCACCCTCGACAACACTGTGAATATTATTAATTGACCCTGCTGGTCATCTATGAACATTTGAACATCTTGGCCATGTTACGTTATAATCTCCACCCGGCACAGCCAGAATCTCCACCCCTTATAGCCTGGTTCCTCTCTAGGTTTCTTCCTAGGTTCTGGCCTTTCTAGGGAGTTTTTCCTAGCTACCGTACTTCTACACCTGCATTGCTTGCTGTTTGGGGTTTTAGGCTGATTTTCTGTACAGCACGTTGTGACATCAGCTGATGTAAGAAGTTAAATGTGATTGATTGATTGATACTTAACTGCATTAATTTGAACTGAGCGTGATTTATAGCATCAGCCTTTTGGTATTTAAACCGGCCATTACCCCTGCTCTAAGAAAACTAGCTAGCTAGCTCGATCCCTGGATTTTGGAAGGTGCAGCTAGATTAGAGTAGCTACAGTTTATCTAGCTACAGCTTATATCATCTTTAACTCTGCATTGTTGTAAATTGACCCGTAAGCATTTCACTGTTAGTCTACACCAAAAATTTGATTTGATTTTGATTCACTTTGATTAGACTATTTGAGTGAGTCGCTAGCTAATGTTGGCTGGCTAGCTAAAATTTCTAGTGGCATGAGGTATTTGCAAACAGCACAACATTGTGTGATTATCTAAGAGCTAGCTAGCTAACAAGCTGGCTAAGGTAGAAATGTCTGAGCTGCAAGCCAACACTGTGTTGTATTTACCCAAGTTAGCAGGACTGGGTAGCTAACGTTAACTAGCAACAAATATTTGGAAAAGCTAGGCACCTGCGGACACTTACCTAGCTAGCTAGCTAACTGTTTGCTAGGAACACAGCTAACTGTGAAGATTGCCAATAAACTGGCAGAGGCTGAAGACATGACTGATGCTAAACATATAATTATCAAGCTAGCCGAGTGAAATTAAGCTTTGACCTAAATTTAACACTAATATGTAGCTAGCACAAAATGTGAGTGTTCTTTGCAAGATTTTCACATTCTTGCAATGACATAATGCATTTTATGCTCTCTGGGCTTATAACGCATTATATGTATTATCAGGATGGATAATTACTTATGAACAATTAGTAAGTATGATACAACTCTTTGTATTATAAGACATTATATATACACTTATATGTATGCCTCATATAAAATATGAACAAATATGTTTTTACACAGATGACGGCTACCAACACAATAACCTATTTTTTTAAATTTAATAAACACATTTTCAAATGTCAGTCAGATCATTCAATCAAATCTAAATTATTTCAACCAATGGGGGGTGACTGGAATGCTGTGACTAAAGGAATAGTACATATCTGGCATAATCAGGAAGTGAGGCATGTCCAGGAAGAAGGAAAGTAGATCCTGAGGGGAATAACGAGCTCACCTTGCCTAAAACACTAACTTACTGTTGCTTGACATCAAATTTGGATAAAAGAAATACACACTTTAAACAAACTACAATTTCTAAAGGCTCTATAGGGCATTCATAGCCATTATAAGCACTACACAAGTGCTTCACAAGTAATCCATAAACTCCCGAGTGGCGCAGCAGTCTAAGGCCCTGGTTTGATTCCAGGCTGTTTCACAACCGGTCGTGATTGAGAGTCCCATAGGGCGGCGCACAATTGGCCCAGCGTTGTTCTGGACGGGGTAGGCCGTCATTGTAAATAAGAATTGGTTCTTAAATGACTTGCCCAGTTAAATACAATTAAAAAAAATATGGCACTAGATAAAGGGTAAGGTTAAAGGACATTCCATCTGGTATTTTGACAAATGTGGCATAACCCTTTTACTATATTTTATATAGCATCTCATTGCTAACAAAGACTTTACTAAGCCTTACAAGTTGTAGTTCCTTTAAATGCACGGTGGATCAATAGCAAGGTCAGATTCAATAGCAAGGTCAGATTCAATAGCAAGGTCAGATTCAATAGCAAGGTCAGATTCAATAGCAAGGTCAGATTCAATAGCAAGGTCAGATTCAATAGCAAGGTCAGATTCAATAGCAAGGTCAGATTCAAATGGATTAACTACAGTATGTGACAGTGACAACAATGGGTATTTCTCAATATGCATGCTACCGTGCTCTGAGCATGCAAATTGGAGCACAGAACAGTTGGCGTGTGAGTCCAAATCAGAGTATGTGAAATGGGAATGGACCATGGCTGCGAGGGGTTTTGAGGTTAAGTCAGGAGGAGGCCACCCACACTGTTCATTGGTAGGACAACAGACAATGGATAATGGACTAACTCCAGACTGTTTGGCAACAAGGATGAAGTGGGCTGATGCAGAAATAGGCATGAAGTCTATATAGACCACTACACCAAGTACTGATATATAATAGCTTCATTTCTTGCAAAAAAATCAGTTTTGTTTGACTATTGGTCATTTTTGACCAATTTGTATTTATAAATACATTTCTGTTCAGAATTAAAGTATCAACTGAACTGATTTACAATCGAAGTTCAAGACTGCAAATTGGTTTTCCATTTCACTCAGGGAACTAGAGATTCTCAGGGAACTAGAGATTCAAAGGGAACTAGAGATTCTCAGGGAACTACAGATTCTCAGGGAACTTGAGATTCACAGGGAACTAGAGATTCTCAGGGAACTAGAGATTCACAGGGAACTAGAGATTCTCAGGGAACTAGAGATTCTCAGGGAACTAGAGATTCACAGGGAACTAGAGATTCTCAGGGAACTAGAGATTCACAGGGAACTAGAGATTCTCAGGGAACAAGAGATTCACAGGGAACTAGAGATTCACAGGGAACTAGAGATTCTCAGGGAACTAGAGATTTACAGGGAACTAGAGATTCTCAGGGAACTAGAGATTCACAGGGATCTAGAGATTCTCAGGGAACTAGAGATTCACAGGGAACTAGAGATTCACAGGGAACTAGAGATTCTCAGGGAACTAGAGATTCTCAGGGAACTAGAGATTCACAGGGAACTAGAGATTCACAGGGAACTAGAGATTCTCAGGGAACTAGAGATTCTCAGGGAACTAGAGATTCTCAGGGAACTAGAGATTCACAGGGAACTAGAGATTCTCAGGGAACTAGCGATTCTCAGGGAACTAGAGATTCTCAGGGAACTAGAGATTCACAGGGAACTAGAGATTCTCAGGGAACTAGAGATTCTCAGGGAACTAGAGATTCTCAGGGAACTAGAGATTCACAGGGAACTAGAGATTCACTGAAAACAAAAGCCAGCCATAACGTTGTCTACCTGTACATTACTCGTGTAATAATTTACAGGAAATATGTTAATTTAGCCTATTTTCACTTTGAAATGAAAAACCTAATCCCAGTCAATCAATCACTTATCACTGAACATCTAAATCATCTAGATCAAATATTGTTTTCAGTGATTTCTCTGACAGGACATGTCAGTGTGTTAAATTGAGAGGCAATGTACAGTATACATGACCAGCCTCTCATAACAAGAAGTTTGCTCTCTCATATCCCTCACTCATTATGATGTGCATAATGTTATGTTATTATAATAATATTATACAAAGGGCCAAGTGCCCTTTGAGGTAAATTATCAGAGAATTTTCTTTTTTTCTCTCTGTCAGTCAAACAGCAACAATCCAACAATGGACCCCACCTCACAAATACACACAATGGGGAGTAATAAAGGGTTTAGCTGGAAACCATTGTGTAAAGGGGCCCCTATGCCATTATGCCAACTCAGTACTTTTCACAATGGAGCTGGGGGTTCTTTTGACGTTAAGCCAGGTATAAAAGTACCCAAGGACGGAGAATAAGCTATACATCTTCAGGCCAAGTATCACCATATATCTGTAGGCTACCCAAGCAAGAGTCACCATGACCATGGGAAAGGTACGCCAACCTACAGCCTAAAACCACTGAAGAAACTTTCAAAATTGCAGTTGAACTTGAATTTTGAACTTGTCGTATTACTGTTTGGAGTCAATATTGTTGTTTCTTTTAACCTCCAGATCATCTTCTACGAGGACAGGAACTTCCAGGGTCGTTCCTATGAGACCAGCTCAGACTGCCCTGAGTTGACCTCCTACCTGAGCAGGTGCAACTCCTGCAGGGTGGAGAGCGGCTGCTTCATGGTGTATGACCGCTCCAACTTCCAGGGAAACCAGTACTTTGCGAGGAGAGGAGAGTATGGTGACCACCAGCGTATGGGCATGTCTGACTGCATTAGGTCCTGCCGTAACATCCCCATGGTAAATAAACAACTAATTCATATGTTTCTGTTATCACTGATAGTAGTTTGGATTGGATAAAATAGTTATAATTGGAATAACATTTTATAATAAAAAATGTGTTAACATTTAGCAATTTTTCTAATGGCTTTGGTTGTTGTGGTTTTCCATTACAGCACAGTGGCCAGTTCAGGATGAGGATCTACGAGAGGGAAAACTTTGGAGGCCAGATGCACGAGATGATGGACGACTGTGAGAACATGATGGACCGTTACCGTATGTCCGACTGCCAGTCCTGCAATGTGATGGACGGCCACTGGCTCATGTACGAGCAGCCCAACTACAGAGGCAGGCAGATGTACCTGAGGCCTGGAGAGTACAGGAACTTCAGCAACATGGGGGGAAGCATGGGCAACATGAGATGGCAGTCTATGAGGCGTATCATGGATTCTTGTTAACTCACTGTTTGATGTGAATATTAGGTTGACAATAAAGGCTTGTATAAAAGCATCGGTCGTGACGTGACGTTGTATTGATTAATGTGACGACTACTGCTCATCGAATTATTCATGGTTTATAATTACGTGATTAAATGAATCAGGTAATTATTTAAGTCATTCATCTGGGGCACCATGGGAAAGTTTGGTTTTATTGAGTTTCTATTTCCCAAATTAACTCAAATAATATCAGAATATCGATTTTTACAACTGTCGCTAATGAATGAATTTACACTACAGTCTCATCCTGAACATCGCATAACCTGGGAATCTGCACAAACCCACTAAATAAGTCCGTACCACACCAACTGAGGTGATTGTTTATTTACTAACAAGCTAAAATTATAATATAAGATACACATACACACAGTCTAGGCCATTGATTAGAACTTAGTACAATGAAACAGGTCCCTAGCGGGCCAACACAATATCACACGTTACACAAAATGGGGATTTCAAAAGAGAGAGAAAGAGAGAGGGTACGAGAGAAAAGCACACTTGGGTACATTTGTAAACTATGTTTAGTTTAACCCTAATCGTAACCCGAACTGCCGCTCTCATGGGTCAGAATATAATAATGTAATTATGTGTCGAAGGACTCCGATGGGGTCCGAGTTCTGAATTCTCCTCTGATGGTGACACTTCTGTTGTTACCGGGCGTAACGCTCTGATTGTCCACACGATGTCAGTGTCCTTTCTCTTCGTGGTCTGTTTCCTAGCCTTGTTCTGAAAGGTGGTCTTCTGAGTACGGTCAGCTGTGTAGCTCAGGGGCTCCAGTGTAGGAATGAAAGCAGTGTAGACACACAATTCATTGGAGAGTGGTAACCAGGTGGTCCTGCTTGAATTCACCCTCTTAGACACAGCTACTCATCCGTAGATTAAGACGTTCCTTTGTCTTCTTCAACCTCGTGTTACGTTTTGGGGTTACAACTAATCGGACCTTGGCTGCAGCTGGTGGCCACCTAGTCTGATATGATAATTCTTAACATGTTTTATCCCCTCGGGTCAGAAATGGGTCTTTCCGCCTTTAGGGTGTAACTAGTGACGAGGCAAGCTCTGGATTTTACTCAAATACAATTTAGACAACTAACTGCACATTTCCTCTTTACAAAAACATTTGACTTGATCTGGGCATTTTCCACACAATGTACAGTATGCAAACATCAGGTACATATTGTGAAAACTCTTTAAGTTACAATGTTTTCGTTATAACGTCGTCATTTCACTTTTAAAAACATAACAAAAACGACATTAATTTTTACATTCCTTCTATTGTCATTACTACCATTTTGGCTGACGAAACATATTGTTCCAGAGTCTGTTTATTGCATGTTACTGTCACACCCTGACCTGAGTATTCTTTGTTTTCTTTATATATTTTGGTTAGGTCAGGGTGTGACATGGGTGATGTATGTGTTTTTGTACTCTCTAGGGGTTTTGTAGGTTTATGGGGTTGTTTACCATCTAGGTGTTTTGTATGTCTATGGTTGCCTAGATTGGTTCTCAATTAGAGGCAGCTGTTTATCGTAGTCTCTGATTGGGAACCATATTTAGGCAGCCATCTTCTTCGGGTATTTCGTGGGTTATTGTCTATGTGATGTTGCATGTTAGCACAGAGTTGCTTTAGCGGTCAAGGTTGTTTTAGTGTATGTCGTGGTTTTTCCGTCTTTCATTAAATCATGCATTCACACCACGCTGCGCTTTGGTCTCCTCAATACGACGATCATGACAGTTACTGTTCTGAGGTAGGTTCTCCATAGGCCCATCATACATTCTCTTCCTCCATATTGAGAGGACAAAGGGACTTTGTTTGCTGCCTTAAGATTTACAATGGGCATGATGTCATAAACCCCCCCCCCCCCCCCCAGCTCCATACCTGTTGATCTCTCCCCCTCTGGTGGGTGTGAGAGATGTCTTGTAGGAGTGTGGTCCTGATCCGAACAGACCAGTCATGACACATCCATCTCAAATTCAATGTTTCAGGTAAGTTAATATTTGAATACAAAATAATGTTACATACAATCTATTCCCAAGAAAATATGCTTGCAATCTATAACAAAAAGATGATTCTTCTTGTGCTTCCAAAACAGCAGTAATGGTATATTTTTCTCCAACACATGATTTATATATTCATATTCTAAAAAAATAATATTATTTAACCAGGTAGGCTAGTTGAGAACAAGTTCTCATTTACAACTGCGACCTGGCCAAGGTAAAACAAAGCAGTGCAACACAAACAACAACACAGAGTTAAACATGGAATAAACAAACATACAGTCAATAATACAATAGAAAAAGTCTATATACAGTGTGTGCAGATGAGGTAGGATAAGGGGGGTGTGGCAATAAACAGGCCATAGTGGCGAAATTATTACAGTATGTTAAATGAAACACTGGGGTGATAGATGTGCAGAAGATGAGTGTGCAAGTAGCGGTACTGGGGTGCAAAGGAGCAAGATAAATAAAATAAATAACAGTATGGTGATGAGGTAGTTGGATGGGCTGTTTACAGATGGGCTATGTACAGGTGCAGTGATCTGTGAGCTGCTCTGACAGCTGGTGCTTAAAACTAGTGAGGGAGACATGAGTCTCCAGCTTCACAGATTTTTGCAGTTTGTTCGAGTCATTGGCAGCAGAGAACTGTAAGGAAAGGCGGCCGAAGAAAGAATTGGCTTTGGGGGTGACCAGTGAGATATACCTGCTGGAGCTCGTGCTGCAGGTGGGTGCTGCGGGGCTTTACCTAGCAACGACTTATCGATGAACTGGAGCCAGTGGGTTTGGCTAAGGATATGAAGTGAGGGCCAGCCAACAAGAGCATACAGGTCGCAGTGGTGGGTAGTATATGGAGCTTTGGTGACAAAACGGATGGCATTGTGATAGACTGCATCCAATTTGCTGAGTAGTGTTGGAGGCTATTTTGTAAATGACATCGTCGAGGATCGATAGGATAGTCAGTTTTACAAAGGGTATGTTTTAACAGCGTGAGTGAAGGATGCTTTGTTGCGAAATAAGAAGCCGATTCTAGATTTAATTTTGGATTGGAGATGCTTAATGTGAGTCTGGAAGGAGAGTTTACAGTCTAACCAGACACCTAGGTATTTGTAGTTGTCCACATACTCTAAGTCAGAACCGTCCAGAGTAGTGATGCTAGAAGGGCGGGCAACGATCGGTTGAAGAGCATGCATTTAGTTTTACTAGCATTTAAGAGCAGTTGTAGGCCACGGAATAAGAGTTATATGGCATTGAAGCTGGAGGTTAGTTAACACCGTGTCCAAAGAAGGGCCAGATGTATACAGAATGGTGTCGTCTGCGTAGAGGTGGATCAGAGAATCACCAGCAGCAGAGTGAAATTATTGATGTATCTTCAAACCATCTGTATACTTACAAGCCCATACCAATCATATCCAGATGACATTTTTAATAGTCAAACCCAATGTCAACATACAGTAATACTTCAAGTTACTCTAAAATCATCTTCCTCTCTTAACACTGAAAACTCTCCTCATTGGTATCCTAGTGGTTAGAGCGTTGGGCTGGTAACCAAATGGTTGCTGGTTTGAGTACCTGAGCCGACAAGTAAGGCTTTTAACCCTAATTTGCTCCAGGGGCGCTGTACTACTAGGGCTGACCCTAGAAAAGACCTCATTTTCCTGCACCTATCTGGTGTATGTGACAACAAAACATATCTATTTTTTATTTATTTATTTACAATTAGAAATTATTTGTACTAGGTCTGTGGGCCTTTTTCTGAGTTAACCAAAACTCTACTAGTTGACGCCACTAGTTGGTCCCTTCCTCATTAATAGTTTGGCATGGAAGTGTACTGTGGTCTGCAGGTCCCAAATAGCCTCCATAGAGCCAGGCCAGTTTCTTATTGAATTGGCCAAAGGCCTAAATTCCAGCCGTGCATGTTTTCAAATGGCCAGGGGTTGTTAGCTCCAACGTCCCATAATATTCCAACCAAAATAAACATTAGGTTCTGTCCGTTAGTTAATTTTGTAGTTTTGTTATTTAGAAATCATTAAACTTGTCCATCAAGAGATGTATTTTGAAAAAATATGAGTTTTGCGATGACGCTGAGAGAAGGCAAACACCTTCCCCCTAAAGAATGAAACACATTGAGAATTTGACTGTTGATAGACTGCTGATAGGTAGGAGGCTGTCCCTTCTCTTTCTAGAACAAAAAAACGTTCCTGCTGCATACCGACGAACATGCCATCTGTCCTCTGAGTACATTGACATCAATACAAAACCTAGGAGTCTCATGGTCCTCACCACCTTCCATAGACTTACACAGTAATTATGACAACTTCCCGGGGGATGTCCTCCAACCTATCAGAGCTCTTGCAGCATGAAATAACATGTTGTCCACCCAATCAAAGGAATAGAGAATGAATCTAGTACTGAAAGCATAAGCATACTTGTAGAATCACAACGCTCCTCAGTGGCCGACAACTTGACTTTGAGTCAATCAGAGAGCACAAAGTGGGGGAGCCGAGAGGAGTAACAACAAAAAGGAAAAAATATATTGTGCTGGCTAGCGAATTACATGCTAAAGGTTTAGCTAACAAAAAAATGGCACTGGCAGCATGGGATTATGGAGAGTGAATGAAATTGTTTCTTTGTCATCTTGCTAGCTAGTTATCTAGCTTTGGCCATCTGGCAAGGATCACCAAGGGTATTCTACAACAATAGCAACATTAGCACAGCTAGCTAGTTAGCTAACATTGGATACCTACAAAACAAAATACATAGGGACAACCATTGTCAAACTAAGCTGAAGAATGCAACACTACTGCTACCTTCTAGTTTGGAGTATTTTAACAAGACTGTAAACTTTCATTCATAAGCTACGTTGTAGCAGCCTCATGATGAGTATAGGGAAAATTCAAGTATCATGTAGTAGCCTAAACCTATCACTGTTACATTGAACTGGCAGAACGGAATATGAATGACAGTCATCCAATATGCCGTAATAGAAATAAGGCCATGCTCCTGAAAAAGAATATCGGCCTCCCTCATCGTAAACTGCACTGACCGCCACTGATACCAATATCTACATGTTCTGTAGTCAAAAATATGGAGAAAAAAATGTCCTAAGAAAATGACTCTCTATGATGTCATCAGGAGTCATAATTAAAACTAAATGAGTTCCCAGTTGATCCCACACACCAGTAAGATTGTCAGACGTTTGCTTGCCAAGAGCACCTATAAATAGAGTTTTGGCAGTCAATGTCTTTTGTGTGTTCACACCGAACATACTTTGAAGCCATCACTCTCACCCGCATCTAGCTGATATATGGTGTAATCATTAGTCCCACAGTTGCAAACAAGAGTTTCTATTGGACAAATTCAGGTATGTTTATCCCCGTTTTTCAACAGAATCGGTGGAATTTATACACACCTGATCACGCGTAAACACAGTTCGCTTTCATAGCAGCCACATTCTATTCTTTCTCGCATCTATGCGCTCTCCTCCACTCACCTTTTCCCTTCGCTTATGGACTGTAATGCGCAACACATCAGCTGTTTGTGACCAGGTGAAAAAAACTTTCCAAGCAAAACCATATCATAACCGCTACACACAGCCTACATCATTGTCACTATATTAGCTAAAGTAACATCATAGTCAACATAGCTAATAGAACTAACACACTGGTAAAACTGCTACAATCATGCAGTAACGTTACAGTGTAAGCAGTTTATCACTTAAAAGCAAAAGCTTGCCTTGACTAGCTACAGTGACATAGCATACCTCTGTTTGAGCAGGGTGTTTGAGTAGACTAAACTAGCTAGCTGCATTTGCTATCTAGATAGCACTGTAGATAGCACGGCAGTGCTATCTAGCTGTAGCTTATGCTTTCAGTACTAGATTCATTCTCTGATCCTTTAATTGGGTGGACAACATGTTATTTCATGCTGCAAGAGCTCTGATAGGTTGGAGGACATCCCCCGGGAAGTTGTCATAATTACTGTGTAAGTCTATGGAAGGTGGTGAGGACCATGAGACTCCTAGATTTTGTATTGATGTCAATGTACTCAGAGGAGGACAGAAGCTAGCTGTCCTCCGGCTACACAGTGGTGCTTCCCTACAGAGTGTATTGAGTTGATTTACTTTATTTGTATTATTTAATTTTTTAACCCTTTTTCTCCCCAATTTTGTGATATCCAATTGATAGTTATAGTCTTGTCCCATCGCTGCAACTCCCGTACAGACATGGGAGAAGCAAAACTCCCGCCATCCTCTCGAACATGACCCTGCCAAGCTCCACTGCTTCTTGACACACTGCTCGCTTAACCCGGAAGCCGGGTTATGTGTCGGAGGAAACACTGTACAACGTGCAACCGTGTCAGTGTGCATGCGCGATGGGACACGGCCATCCCGGCTGGCCAATCCCTCCCTTAACCCGGACGACGCTGGGCCAATTGTGCGTCGCCTCATGAGTCTCCTGGTCATGGCCGGCTGCGACACAGTTCGGGAACAAGCCCAGATCTGTAGTGACTCCTCAAGCACTGCAGTGCCTTAGACCGCCTCGACAGAGCGTGTTTTAATCAATTATTTGGTGACGTGATTATATTTATTAAAATTTTATCTAAAAAGGATAACTTTTTAAATGTTTAAAAATATATATTTTTTAATGAAATTCACTGAGGAAGATCTCTCTCCTTCCTCCTCTAAGGAGCCTCCACTGATCGGTATGGTGCTGAAGAGGTTATATATGAGGTTACAAAGTTATGTATGGTGCTGAAGAGGTTATATATGAGGTTACAAAGTGGTTAAAGAACACAATAAAGCTTCAAATCCACCCTTTTGTTATAAAGAATGTTGCTTGTGACTTATAAACACATCAACTTGTTTGTTACTTATATTTTCTTTGTTTCGACACGTACTAGAATCTCCCCATCGTTTAGTAGCTTCACTTTATTGTCTTTGTTTCGACACGTACTAGAATCTCCCCATCGTTTAGTAACTTAACTTTATTGTCTTTGTTTAGACACGTACTAGTATTAAAACCTTGGAGGGATTAAGCCTATAGAACATCTCACAGTAGGAGGATTTGAAGCCAACAAAAGCTAAAAGAGACAGAGTTTATTATGCTGACCCCATAGAAATGAAGGGTGGATCAACTGTAAATACGCAATGTATAAAAGGTCGACTGCAACACTAAATGAACACAAACATCCCCACGGGAGCGGGTTTGTAATGACTCTAAATACAACATGTAGATTAGATAGATAATGGATACAGACAACAATTCAATTGTAATAGTTAGAGAAGTATTGGCTCTGCATACAGCTTGATCTTACCTGACAAAGTTGTCATCTCTGCAG
Organism: Oncorhynchus clarkii lewisi; assembly: GCF_045791955.1. Lineage (NCBI taxonomy): Eukaryota > Metazoa > Chordata > Actinopteri > Salmoniformes > Salmonidae > Oncorhynchus > Oncorhynchus clarkii. The sequence continues at coordinate 3,437,305 of NC_092153.1, forward strand.
GGAAAACAGTGATAGAGCAGATGTTTTGGTCAATGTTTACTTGACCTCTGACCCAGATCTGCAAAGACTGTTGTTTACTTTTCCTCTCTGACCCAGATCTGCAAGGGCTGTTGTTTACTTTACCTCTCTGACCCAGATCTGCAAGGGCCGTTGTTTACTTTACCTCTCTGACCCAGATCTGCAAGGGCTGTTGTTTACTTTACCTCTCTGACCCAGATCTGCAAGGGCTGTTGTTTACTTTTCCTCTCTGACCCAGATCTGCAAGGGCTGTTGTTTACTTTACCTCTCTGACCCAGATCTGCAAGGGCTGTTGTTTGGCCAACACCAGCTACTGTTTACCCTAGCTGGCCTTGCAGTGGCATTCCTCACGTATGTACAAATGCTTCAACTATTTTGATACCTCCATTTTGCTGAGATTAGCATTTAATGTAGCAGGGACACTATTTAAAGCATAATTGTGGGTAGTGTCGTGTCTTTGGCTATGCCGGATTAAGTGATATGACATGCTATTCTATAAAATAATTTATCCGTAATTAATATCACCTGATTGAGCTAATCATGTAAATTTAATTAACTAGATAGTCGGGGCACCACAAAATAATATTTATAGAGCTGTTATCTTCCGAAAAAACTCTTAAAGACCTAGTAATATTTTACATCAATAGCAGTCAATATTAATCCTCACCTTAATTCAGTCTCAACTGAAAGTTGTAAATTCTTGGTTATCTGCACAAACCCTGGCTAACAAGTTGAATCAGCAATACAAAATTGGGTTTAATTATTTATTTGCTAAATACCTAACTAATCACACAGAATTACACATAATTAATCATAACTTGATTACAAATTACGTCATAAAAGAAAACGTCCCTAGCGGGCAGAACAGATATGACAGCTGGTTACACAAAAGAAAAGGGGCTGGGTTTGAGTGAAAGAGCGGGAAGACTGAGGAACAAAGGAAGCGAAGCTGTGCTATCGTAAATACAGTATCCTATGCATTCTAAGTTACCGCCCATTTGGAAAAGGAAAATGCAAATCAATATTTACTCTGAGCTGCGCTTCGGTAGGTTGGTGGTAGATGGAAGGCTGTGTTGCCCAACCTAGTCCTTTCTCCTTTGAAGAATGTCTCTGCTGGTAAATTGGATACGTTGTAGTAACGTTGTTGTGTGGTAAACGGGATACTCTGTCTGTTCCTTCCTAACCCGCATTTGCAGCTGCTGTTGCTAACTCAACGGCTAGGAGGTATCACTTCTGTAGTTCATAAGAGTTCAAAGTTCATACCATTCGCAACCAAAGCTCATGCTGATGTTGGCTTCGTTCTGTAGTTATTATCTGAACCATTCTGACATCGGACCGTCGTCCTCACATCCTCGGAACAGGAGGTTACATTGTCGTCAAGGCTTTATATAGGAAGGGAGAGGAGGGCGTGTTTGAAAAGTTTTATAGCCCATGTCCCTTCACAGGGGCGGGCCACTGATTGAGCAGAGGCCAATCTTATGAAAACCCAAATCTCACATTTTAGAAGCTAAAATCACATTTCATCCCATCACAAATAATTTCATATTCAAACATTTATATTGAACAACAATTCCATGTGAATCCGATAACTCTGATGTGTAGACTTTCCACTGTAGAGTTTGTCATCTTATCATTGATGATAATGTCTCAGATGACAACCGAACTGACATCGTATTCATTAAGTACCAGCGCATATGTTCAATTGGTTGGATTACCAGAATATAGTTAATTTCCCCCCACCTCCTGATTTTCCCAGAATCTCTATGTTAACCAAGGGTTTTGCAAATGTAACATCAGTAGGGTAGAGAGAGGAAAAAGGGGGGAAGAGGTATTTATGACTGTCATAAACCTACCCCCAGGCCAACGTCATGACAGTAGTATGGGCATTGCCAGGTGATTCATTACAAAAGATGATTACAGAAACAGAGTTATTGTACATATTAAATTAGTGTGGCTAAACCACTTCTGTTTTTTGTTTCTACCTGGTAGTTAATTTGCACTCACCTGGTGTAATAGGTCTAAATCAGTCCCTGATTATAAGTAGAGGATGAAACCCAGAAGTGTTTTGGCCCTCCAGGACCAGAATTGAACAGTCTTGAATTATAGCATTAAATTAGAGTATTACGTTTTCTTGGTTTTATCAAAACGTCACAATGTAGAGGACCTGAGTAAGTATCTCAAGGCACATTGAATATATAAAAAAATGTAATGACTTGACATTGGATGAATTATTCAATTATATGTTTTCCAGTGTTTTTATGTTAAATCCATGCCATCAAGTTTTCCCTTCAGAGTTTCAATTTTTTAAATAAAGAACTCCCCCTCAAAATGTACTGTGTACTTTGTTTTCTATAAAATGTGATGGGGTACATACAGGAAAACATCATTATCACTACTATAATGTTTTAACCTGGGTTGGTACACAAAACTGGACACTTGTATTACTCAGATTGGTCTGCCATTTCTACACCAGTTTAATTTCTTCATATCAAATCACAATCTGGTCTAAAACAACATGGTTGTAATTGTCAAGAGATGATCACTCATCTACAAGACATTTTAAAATGACAATCATCCTAAATAAAATGAGCCTTTGTTGAAAAGTAAAAATGCTAACTGTGTTGACCACCTAAGACAAAAATACACGGCAGTGTTCACAGCATTCTGGCGGAAAAAAACGCTGACATGTTAAAAGTCCAACTATTTACATGACAATACTGCCGTTGATCCATGGATTATAAAGAGAGGACGCACCTCCCAACCCTTGCTGAGTGCCAGTGAGACCAAAGTTAACCTTCGCAATGGGAAAGGTAAGGCTGGTTTTTATGCTATGCATATGTTGTGCCTCTGCATTCCTCCATAGACTATTCTACCGAAATCAATAAAAGGGGATGAGATTCATTAAAGGTAATGTGTGCCTCTGATCAGGAATTTTAGTCTGTACAATATTACAAAAGAATTCTAAATCTTGGGGCTTACTGCTGGGGAAGAGATCTGGTCTTACACAATAAAACACCTCAATTGATCTGTTTTTTAGATCATTTTCTACGAAGAGAGAAACTTCCAGGGTCACTCTTATGAGTGCGGTGGAGAATGCTCTGACCTACATGCCCACTTCAGCCGCTGCAACTCCATCAAGGTGGAGAGCGGCAACTGGATGGTGTACGAGAGGCCCAGCTACATGGGCTATCAGTACTTCCTGAAGGAAGGCGAGTTCTCCGACTACCAGCGTTGGATGGGCTTCAATGACTGCGTCAGGTCCTGCCGCATGATCCCCCAGGTAAGAGACGAATTAAGGAAGAGGTTAAAGAGATCCCGTTAACTCTGAAGTATTGGAGGGATTCTGAAGTATTACAGGGACTTCTGGACCTTTGTAGTTTGATCCCAAAACTACAGGAAATCAACTGCTGGATTCTGAGCAGTGGAGGCTGGTGGAGAAAGAAATGAGGAGGACAGGCTTATTATCCTTCCCATTTCTCCTTCCATCAGCCTCCACTGACTGAGGTTGGACGTAGTCTACCACATATTTTTCTGAGATGGCTACACATGAGTATCATCCCAATAACATTCCTCTCTGTATCCACAGCATCAGGGATCTCACCGTATGAGAATATTTGAGCGCTCCGAGTTCGGAGGACAGATGACGGAGTTGACGGACGACTGCCCCAACCTCTACGAGCGCTTCCATTACAATGACATCTACTCTTGCAATGTGATGGAGGGCTCCTGGCTTTTGTATGAGCACCCCAACTACAGGGGGCGCCAGTACCTGCTGACCCCGGGAGAGTACAGGAGATACAACGAGTGGGGAAGCATGAGCGCCAGAGTGGGTTCCATCAGACGTATTGATATGTAAGAAGCTGAATGTATTACTCTTGAATCAATGACCAATGGGAAGTCATGTTGAAATAAATCCATCCACACATTAGAGACTTTTTTCCTGCCTTTTGTATTTTAAACCACGGAGAAATAATGAATATGCAAACATATCTGTTAGGTTGGTTGAACTTTTAAAAGGTTTTCCCATGAATGAACTCCCATATTACCGTGGTTTGTTGAGTGAAACTGTGGAGTGAATCGACCTAGAATAGACCATGTGTGTACCCTAAATATCTCACATCAAATATTTGTATTCATTGGTTATTGTCATGAACAGGCTGTGAAATGAATATCTTACATATTTTGCTTTGCACTCATTTGTGTAATGTGTTACAGATGTAGGATCCTAATTTGATCACCCTGTTTCTGGTGAACTTTCCTGCAATGCATTAAAAAAGGCTTTTGAAGTTTGTCATTACCACTTTGACATTTCAGACGTGGTTATCCCTTACGAAAAATGTATCAACCCCAATCCCATTAATTATAATCCACATAATAATTCACATTTCCTGTTGCTGCAGGATTATTTTCCTGCTGTAGCAAACTGGCTCAAATTAAGATCCTACATCTGTACTCAGCAGAATCTGCTAATATTTTCATTCATGATACAATAGGGAAATGTCTGGGCAACTCATAGTCAGCACTGTTGATTGAAGAACTTGAGTTACAGAATGGGAATAGATTGTATTGCAACATTGCAACATAAAAGGTGCATCTGATGACGTTAACGTTGTATTTTTGAACCGTCTTCCATGTTGTAATGGCTTGAATGGAATCATTGGAATAGTATCAAACACATGAAAACAGTGCGTTTTCAGCCGTTCCATTGCTTCCATTCCAGCCATTATGATGAGCCCGTCCTCCTATAGTTCCTCCCACCAGCGTAGCCCATCCTCCTATAGTTCCTCCCACCAGCGTAGCCCATCCTCCTATAGTTCCTCCCACCAGCGTAGCCCGTCCTCCTATAGTTCCTCCCACCAGCGCAGCCCGTCCTCCTATAGTTCCTCCCACCAGCGTAGCCCGTCCTCCTATAGTTCCTCCCACCAGCGTAGCCCGTCCTCCTATAGCTCCTCCCACCAGCGTAGCCCATCCTCCTATAGTTCCTCCCACCAGCGTAGCCCGTCCTCCTATAGCTCCTCCCACCAGCGTAGCCCATCCTCCTATAGTTCCTCCCACCAGCGTAGCCCATCCTCCTATAGTTCCTCCCACCAGCGTAGCCCATCCTCCTATAGTTCCTCCCACCAGCGTAGCCCATCCTCCTATAGTTCCTCCCACCAGCGTAGCCCATCCTCCTATAGTTCCTCCCACCAGCGTAGCCCGTCCTCCTATAGTTCCTCCCACCAGCGTAGCCCGTCCTCCTATAGTTCCTCCCACCAGCGTAGCCCGTCCTCCTATAGTTCCTCCCACCAGCGTAGCCCGTCCTCCTATAGTTCCTCCCACCAGCGTAGCCCGTCCTCCTATAGTTCCTCCCACCAGCGTAGCCCGTCCTCCTATAGTTCCTCCCACCAGCGTAGCCCGTCCTCCTATAGTTCCTCCCACCAGCGTAGCCCGTCCTCCTATAGTTCCTCCCACCAGCGTAGCCCGTCCTCCTATAGTTCCTCCCACCAGCGTAGCCCGTCCTCCTATAGTTCCTCCCACCAGCGTAGCCCGTCCTCCTATAGGAACTACCAGCGTAGCCCGTCCTCCTATAGTTCCTCCCACCAGCGTAGCCCGTCCTCCTATAGTTCCTCCCACCAGCGTAGCCCGTCCTCCTAGAGTTCCTCCCACCAGCGTAGCCCGTCCTCCTATAGTTCCTCCCACCAGCGTAGCCCATCCTCCTATAGTTCCTCCCACCAGCGTAGCCCGTCCTCCTATAGTTCCTCCCACCAGCGTAGCCCGTCCTCCTATAGTTCCTCCCACCAGCGTAGCCCGTCCTCCTATAGTTCCTCCCACCAGCGTAGCCCGTCCTCCTATAGTTCCTCCCACCAGCGTAGCCCGTCCTCCTATAGTTCCTCCCACCAGCGTAGCCCGTCCTCCTATAGTTCCTCCCACCAGCGTAGCCCGTCCTCCTATAGTTCCTCCCACCAGCGTAGCCCGTCCTCTTATAGTTCCTCCCACCAGCGTAGCCCATCCTCCTATAGGAACTACCAGCGTAGCCCGTCCTCCTATAGTTCCTCCCACCAGCGTAGCCCGTCCTCCTATAGTTCCTCCCACCAGCGTAGCCCGTCCTCCTATAGTTCCTCCCACCAGCGTAGCCCATCCTCCTATAGTTCCTCCCACCAGCGTAGCCCATCCTCCTATAGTTCCTCCCACCAGCGTAGCCCGTCCTCCTATAGTTCCTCCCACCAGCGTAGCCCATCCTCCTATAGTTCCTCCCACCAGCGTAGCCGATCCTCCTATAGTTCCTCCCACCAGCGTAGCCCGTCCTCCTATAGTTCCTCCCACCAGCGTAGCCCATCCTCCTATAGTTCCTCCCACCAGCGTAGCCCGTCCTCCTATAGTTCCTCCCACCAGCGTAGCCCGTCCTCCTATAGTTCCTCCCACCAGCGTAGCCCGTCCTCCTATAGTTCCTCCCACCAGCGTAGCCCGTCCTCCTATAGTTCCTCCCACCAGCGTAGCCCGTCCTCCTATAGTTCCTCCCACCAGCGTAGCCCGTCCTCCTATAGTTCCTCCCACCAGCGTAGCCCGTCCTCCTATAGTTCCTCCCACCAGCGTAGCCCGTCCTCCTATAGTTCCTCCCACCAGCGTAGCCCATCCTCCTATAGGAACTACCAGCGTAGCCCGTCCTCCTATAGGAACTACCAGCGTAGCCCGTCCTCCTATAGGAACTACCAGCGTAGCCCGTCCTCCTATAGGAACTACCAGCGTAGCCCGTCCTCCTATAGTTCCTCCCACCAGCGTAGCCCGTCCTCCTATAGTTCCTCCCACCAGCGTAGCCCGTCCTCCTATAGTTCCTCCCACCAGCGTAGCCCGTCCTCCTATAGTTCCTCCCACCAGCGTAGCCCGTCCTCCTATAGTTCCTCCCACCAGCGTAGCCCGTCCTCCTATAGTTCCTCCCACCAGCGTAGCCCGTCCTCCTATAGGAACTACCAGCGTAGCCCGTCCTCCTATAGGAACTACCAGCGTAGCCCGTCCTCCTATAGTTCCTCCCACCAGCGTAGCCCGTCCTCCTATAGGAACTACCAGCGTAGCCCGTCCTCCTATAGGAACTACCAGCGTAGCCCGTCCTCCTATAGTTCCTCCCACCAGCGTAGCCCGTCCTCCTATAGGAACTACCAGCGTAGCCCATCCTCCTATAGTTCCTCCCACCAGCGTAGCCCGTCCTCCTATAGGAACTACCAGCGTAGCCCATCCTCCTATAGGAACTACCAGCGTAGCCCGTCCTCCTATAGGAACTACCAGCGTAGCCCGTCCTCCTATAGGAACTACCAGCGTAGCCCGTCCTCCTATAGGAACTACCAGCGTAGCCCGTCCTCCTATAGGAACTACCAGCGTAGCCCATCCTCCTATAGTTCCTCCCACCAGCGTAGCCCGTCCTCCTATAGGAACTACCAGCGTAGCCCGTCCTCCTATAGGAACTACCAGCGTAGCCCGTCCTCCTATAGGAACTACCAGCGTAGCCCGTCCTCCTATAGGAACTACCAGCGTAGCCCGTCCTCCTATAGGAACTACCAGCGTAGCCCGTCCTCCTATAGTTCCTCCCACCAGCGTAGCCCGTCCTCCTATAGGAACTACCAGCGTACTCTACCATGCATATGCGTACATTTATTGTTATATAATGCCGTTAAAGTGCATGATACTGTAACACTAAATATTGAATACAAATCCCTCTGTGTTCTGTGGATGGTTCTAGAAGCACCTGCACAAGTGTTCACTGTTTGGAGACACATACTGTTTGGAGACACATACTGTTTGGAGACATACTGTTTGGAGACACATACTGTTTGGAGACACACACTGTTTGGAGACACACACTGTTTGGAGACACACACTGTTTGGAGACACACACTGTTTGGAGACACACACTGTTTGGAGACACACACTGTTTGGAGACACACACTGTTTGGAGACACATACTGTTTGGAGACACACACTGTTTGGAGACACATACTGTTTGGAGACACACTGTTTGGAGACACATACTGTTTGGAGACACACACTGTTTGGAGACACATACTGTTTGGTTGAACATACTGTTTGGTTGAACATACTGTTTGGTTGAACATACTGTTTGGTTGAACATACTGTTTGGTTGAACATACTGTTTGGTTGAACATACTGTTTGGAGACACACACTGTTTGGAGACACATACTGTTTGGTTGAACATACTGTTTGGTTGAACATACTGTTTGGAGACATACTGTTTGGTTGAACATACTGTTTGGAGACATACTGTTTGGTTGAACATACTGTTTGGAGACATACTGTTTGGTTGAACATACTGTTTGGAGACATACTGTTTGGTTGAACATACTGTTTGGTTGAACATGCTGTTTGGTTGAACATACTGTTTGGAGACATACTGTTTGGTTGAACATACTGTTTGGTTGAACATACTGTTTGGTTGAACATGCTGTTTGGTTGAACATACTGTTTGGTTGAACATGCTGTTTGGTTGAACATACTGTTTGGTTGAACATACTGTTTGGTTGAACATGCTGTTTGGTTGAACATACTGTTTGGTTGAACATACTGTTTGGTTGAACATACTGTTTGGTTGAACATACTGTTTGGTTGAACATGCAGCTTTATTGAGAACAGAAATGGAACATAGAACTTTTAGTTGTTGGAGTCAGAGATCCGTCGGAGGGATCCGATCCTGGGGCTCAGGCCACCCCAGTCGCTGGGTCTGCGATACTCGCCAGGCTTCAGGTAGTACTGTCTGCCCTTGTAGTTGGGCTGGTCGTACATGAGCCAATGGCCGTCCATCACGTTGCAGGAGTTGATGTCGGACATGCGGAAGCGGTCCTGGACATTGGGGCAGTCGTCGTTCAGCTCCTGCATCTGGCCACTCATGTCGGGGCGATCGTACAGCCTCATCCTGTAGGAGCCGCGGTGCTACAGGACGATGAAATAGAGGTCATATTGGGTTTTTACATTACTACAAATTAGAGGGCAATTATTAACAAGACAATACAGCAAAATAGGTGGGGCCGAAACGGAGCCTTGAGGAACATCAAGAGGTTTTCATTGGTGCTCTTCTATAAAAACACAATGTGAGATGGGTCTAGTGATGAGCTGTGTTTGAGGCATCTACACTGGGTTTACCATGGGGATCATGCGGCAGGACCTGATACAGTCGTTGATGCCAATCATGCGCTGGTTGTCATTGTACTCTCCCCTCCTCAGGAAGTACTGGTGGCCAGTGTAGTTGGGCCTCTCGTAGACCATGAACATGCCGCTCTCCACCTTGATGGAGTTGCAGCGGTTGAAGTAGGAGTGCAGGTCGGCACAGTCGCTCATGCACTCATGGTGCCGACCCTGGAAATTCCTGTCCTCATAGAAGATGATCTGCAAAGGGGAGTGTAAACATTTTAAAGCATAAAAAAATGTATCTTACATCTACTGAACTGATGTATGTTGTGGTCATTATATGGTGGACAAAACAAAATGATTGATGTTTTTTTCCTGTTATACTATAAAACTAGTCGTATGAATGCAGGTGGGTGCCTGACTTACCTTTCCCATTGTCATGGTTGCGTGAGGGGCAGATAGACAGTCAATGGTCACTCTTTCTGTGCCTCTGTCCTTTTATAAAAAGCAGCTGTGTGATTGCGCAGCATAAAGTATTGTCATTCAAATCGTGATCTGGAGTTAGCACACAAATCTGTTTATGTATAGCCATGCCTTATTGTGTGGCGAGTTATTGTTGTTGGCCAGTTTTCACACGTTCATCACTATTGTCAGAAAACACTACTGTCTACTGGAGATCCGGTGCGTGGCTGGGCTTGGCATCAGCAAAACAACTCAACCAGACATTTAGCATATCATTGTAATTCACAAACACCGTCAATTTCAATTGTGTCCTTTTATGCACAATTATGCAAATGTAACAGCTTATAAAATGCCTTTCTGGGATTGAGTCCGTGAGAATGAGCCACAGAATATGTTTCTTATTTCTAGATGTAGGCATGCACTCTGAAAACGCTGACGTTACTGTAAATGATGTGATGAACTGTTGTTTGGCCCCATACATTCATTGTTCTGTTCTATACTTAAAGGTCTGTGTTTTGTGGGCGAACAAAATATCTGACTATATGAATATGCATGTATGTAATCATATATCATGTTTACATACATAATGGACAACAATGTTGCCATGGTGTCATTAGCAAGAAAAAAAAGCAAGTAAACAACTGTGGTAATTCACTTTGAGAGGAAATACTTAATTTTCATACTGATCCGGATTTGAAAATACACGTCAATGTTATACCGATGGTCAGTGAACGGTCACGTGATGAGTAACCTTGTCGGAGACCTGAAGACTTGCGTTAGCTCCCCAAACTAAAGGCTTTAGCTCAGTGGGCTAATACAGTCTTTGTGGTGCGCAGGGGGTCCCGGATTCGAATGCCAGTCAGTCACAGAGGCAGCATCATGTCAGTGTTGTGTAACAGCAGTAGCAGTAGCCAAGCATCTAGGAAAAACCATCAGGAACATCAGGATAACTGATGGTTCAAATCTACCCAAAGCTCTACACATGAGTTATCTGTGGTTCCTCATATCAGGATAACTGATGGTTCAAATCTACCCAAAGCTCTACACATGAGTTATCTGTGGTTCCTCATATCAGGATAACTGATGGTTTAAATTTACCCAAAGCTCTACACATGAGTTATCTGTGGTTCCTCATATCAGGATAACTGATGGTTTAAATCTACCCAAAGCTCTACACATGAGTTATCTGTGGTTCCTCATATCAGGATAACTGATGGTTTAAATCTACCCAAAGCTCTACACATGAGTTATCTGTGGTTCCTCATATGTAAGACGACAGTTGATGATAGTGTTGTTGTTGTTGTTAGAATTATATATTATTGGATGTGATGTATTGGTATGTTGTATTGTTTTAGTGAGTATATGTGTTGTGACTGTGTAATTGTCCTTGGCTGTCCTGGGACTACGGGTGCACATAAACCCCGGCACATTTACATGGATGTGGCATTATTGTAATATTGATGTTGATTCATGTGCATTGTCCCCTATAAATGAATAATAAATCATGTATTATTTTATTTAACTAATGTATTAATTGTGAGAAAAAAGGCATACAGGAGACCCTTCTTTATTGAACTAGCCAAGCCAGTTAAGAACCAAATCATATTTACAATGACAGCTTAGGAACAGTGGGTTAACTGCCTTGTTCAGGGGCAGAACGACAGATTTATACCGTGTCAGCTCAGGGATTTGATCCAGCAACCTTTCAATTACTGACCCAATGCTCTAACAACTAGGCTACCTGCCAACCCAGGAGTGATCAGGATTGGTCATGTCAAACAGATATTGTTACAGGTTTTGCTTGTACAATATTTTTCTTCTCAGAAATCCATATACACTGAAATAAAATATAAACGCTTCATGTAAAGTGTTGGTCCCATGTTTCATGAGCTGAAATAAAAAATCCCAGAATTTTTTTTTATGCACAAAACTTTATTTCTCTCAAATTTTGTGCACCAATTTGTTTACATCTCTGTTAGTGAGCATTTCTCATTTGCCAAGAAAATCCATTCACCTGAGGTGTGGCATCAAGAAGCTGATTAAACAGCATGATCATTACACAGGTGCACCTTATGCTGGGGACAATAAAATGCCACTTTAAAATGTGCAGTTTTGTCACACAACACAATGCCACAGATGCTGAGGAGTATTTACGTGTATGTCTGTAATAAAGGACTTTGGTGTGGAAAAACGTATTCTGATTGGCTGGTCCTGGCTCCCAAGTGGGTGGGCCTATGCCCTCCTATGTACCCCTGCCCAGTCATGTGAAATCCATAGATTAGGGCCTAATGAATTTATTTAAATGTACTAATTTCCTTACATGAACTGTAACTCAGTAAAATTGTTGCATGTTGCGTTTATATTTTTGTTCAGTATACATAACTGGAACATAACTGATCTAACCAGACATAGAAAATATTAGATTTATTATAGAACAATCTTATTAGTAACAATATGATTCAACACCATAATTACAATATTTTAACCTCTGACAGCACTTGAAGCTAGTTTTGATAGCACTTTAAGCTAGTTTTAATAGCACTTTAAGGTGGTCCTTAAACATGACTAATAAAAGTGTTTTGTTATTGACAAAAAGCCACAGTGACAATGTAGGCCCGTCTATACACCCTGAAGTCCCTGGAATATTATTACTGCGTTACTGACATTAATATTTGCTTCTATATACTTTGACTGACAGGGCCTAGTAACCAATAGGAGTTCTGTTATATTGCATAAGGTGGAAGCTTACACTAGCAGGTATGAAAAGATCTTCAGGATCTCTGTTTTGGGACCTTTCTCTGGTTGGGAACTTTGCCAACGTGGAGGTAAGTTTCAACTGTGTGGCCCTTTGTGTCCCAGTGACTCTGTGTCAAAGAAGCATGTAGAGTGAGTGAGATAGAAACTTGATCCTGAACATGGTCTGCTTAATGTCATATGATTCAACACTTTAATGTTAAATGTGCAACATTTCAACTATATATTTACATCCTCTTATGTAGACCTGTTTGCAGTATATTCCATTCAATTTAGACCCACATGTACAACATGTGCCTTATGCTCAACATATTGAGGTTTGTCCTCCATTTAAGCTAAAGGCACAAACACAGACCCCAAATATCATAGATGTCACCAATTAATATCAATCACTTAATCAGAAACAGTGAAATGGAAATATCAACAGCAAGCTTATTTAAACAATCGTTTTATTGACTGGTCAGAGTGGAGCCTAAAAGTCGGTGATCCTACGGAAGGAGCCGGTGGTGGCACAGGTGGCTCCCCATTCGCTGAACTTCCTGTACTCGCCGGGCCTCATAAAGTACTGGCGGCCCCTGTAGTTTGGATGCTCGTAGAGGGTCCAGTAGCCATCCATGACGTTGGCGGAGTAGATGTCACGGCTACGGAAACGGTCCTGGACGGAGTCACAGTCCTCGCCGAACTCCATCATCTGTCCCTGGAAGTCTGGCCTCTCGTAGATTCTCATGCGGTAGGGACTGCCGCTGGCCTGCTCGGACAGAGAGATACAGGAGAGGTAACACTGGCAAAACACAGGTCACTTGGGGGGCATGGGGAATCACAGGAAACCAGTACATGTGACATGTTTCAGCAGGCCTTAGGTTAACACAGGAACCCAGTACATCTGACATGTTTCAGCGGGCCTTAGGTTAACACAGGTAAGTCAAAATGCTAAAGTAGCCAAACACCACATTTGGTGTCAGAAGAGGGATATCACAATTGGGGAGGTCGCAGTGTGCTAACATAGGCCAGGGTCATGACAGTCACAAAGGTAGTTTAGGACATGTCCAGAATGTCTCAGAAATGTCTCTTGAAGGAACCCAAGATTATGGGCTTCCATCCATCCAACCATAGACTCTCCTCCTCTAGGCGAGTCGTAGAGTCACTTTGCTTTATTTGACATGTACCTTCAGACCTTTGGTTATCTCTCAACCATTCACAGACTCATGTGTTGTGCTTATAAAACTATGGGCCGGATTCCCGGACACAGATGAGGCCAAGTCGTGGACAAAAATCAATGGAAAATCTCCACTGAAAGTGCTTTTTAGTCCAGGACTAGGCTTCGTCTGTATTAAGGCAACCTGTCCTAAAACCACCAGTTGAGTGAACAAGTATACACTGATAAATCCCCACAATGCATTACTACAATACAGATTGAGCCATGAACAAACCACACATCAAAACCCATCTTCTCTCACCTCCCGGCTACTCACATAAGAAAAGGTACGGCAGGAGCGAATGGTGTCGCTGTAGCCCATCCAGCGCTGATATTCTGGGTACTCTCCCCTGGTCAGTACATACTGGTAGCCTGCATAGTTGGGCCTCTCGTACAGCACCCAGCAGCCGCTATCTACCTTGATGGAGTTGCAGCGGCTGAAATGGGGGTGCACATCGGGGCAGTCCGTGTCGCACTCATAGGAGCGACCCTGGAAGTTTTTATCCTCGTAGAACGTGATCTACACAGCCAGGGTCGAAGGTCGGAGGGAAATGTTAACATCAGCTTTTTTTCTTTCATTTTACTGCATTTCAAATAAAAGTACACTTCCTAATATAAAAACACATTTTCTATGATTTCTATAATGGCAAAATATACTGCCTTCTCTGGACCAACAATTAGGTACAAGTAAGTTTGTCTCCTGTTTATAGGTCTCTTGTTATAGGCTACTACACTGTTGGTATTCTACAGCTTGTCTACCAGTAAAACAGAGATCAATGATAATTTTCATTACCAAACACTATAAAACTTAACTCTGGATTATTTTTCATGGCAGCACTATGACATTAATGTGTTGATCAATCAACCAGTTCCTTTCCAAATCAGCTTTAAAGTCCATAAAAACAAGCACAGACCCAGAGAGCTGTATACAGTAGTGCCAACTAGCTGGAGAAAAACTGGTCTGCCTTACCTTACTCATGTCTGGGCTGTTGTTAGAGCACTCTTCCTCAATGCAATATCCAGGACAGAGGGCCACAAGCCTCTTTTATAAAACTCAATCAAAGGTTGCCGGATCAGAGGTTTTGTTATTTTAATGAGCAGGGATTTGGTGGCATTGAGATGCTGCCAAGGCCTTGATCCTGTCCATACAGATAAAACCCCTGATTCATCAATGCAGATGTCCTAGCCCTGCACATTATTGACCCACGTGCCGTGGACCACGGCCCTCTTGATACTGTACGTCTACCAAAATACATTTTATTATCCAGTAATCCACAATAAAGGGACACGTTTACTGTTTGGAATGCATCATCACAGTGCTACAGTATCTGCAGGCCCTCATTCATTCTCTTAAAGTCATCACAACACTACGGTATAGGACCATCACAACACTACGGTATTGAACCATCACAACACTACGGTATAGAACCATCACAACACTACGGTATTGAACCATCACAACACTACAGTATAGGACCATCACAACACTACGGTATAGGACCATCACAACACTACGGTATAGGACCATCACAACACTATGTTATAGGACCATCACAACACTATGGTATAGGACCATCACAACACTATGTTATAGGACCATCACAACACTACGGTATAGGACCATCACAACACTACAGTATAGGACCATCACAACACTACGGTATAGGACCATCACCACACTACGGTATAGAACAATCTGCAGGTACACATTCATTCTAGTAACATGGAGGCCTGTTAGAGAAGATTCTCTATATGGAGTAGAATATGGAACATAGGAAGGAGCAGACACTCTCAGATTCCGTCCAACCACGACGTTATTGTTTTAGGGTAGAACAGTATTATAACAGAGTATAAACAGCTTGATCATAACATATAATGCATTGTGAGGATAGAATGATCTATAGAACATTGTCATTGAGAGTAAGCTAATGGAGAATCAGTTAATATTTACAAACAGGGTATCCTGTGGAAATGCCTGATCCTACAGTAGGCTACTGCAGCCACAAAAAGGCTTATGGGGCTTATGGTATTATTGGGGGAAGAGTGTCTGACAGGGGAACAATATACTATGGGGGATAGGAGTATCTGTTATGGAACAACACATAATGATAATAATATAGCCTCTACTGCATCAGATACTGTCACAGGACTGGTGGTCAGCAGTGTGGCCTGTGAATTTAAAAAGACTCAACAGTATTAATCAATCAAATGAAAGGAGACAATAAACAGAGAAAACTACATTTGTTTTCTTACATATAAATACATTGAAGTCAAAATGACCCCCTCTTTTCCCTCAAAATATTTATGTTGAGAACAATTTAATAGCTTTCCACAACTAAACAAACATTATTCTTATTTTCACTGAGCCAAATAATGAATACACCCAGTTCTCCCACCCGGGTGGATCTGAGATCTGGAATTAAATCAAGTATACATTGATACATCCTTTCTTACACACACACCATTGCTGGTATTTACCTGGTGTGTGTATAAGAGAGGATTTATGATTTATGAATTAGTCGGATTCGGTTGCAAAACGTTTTGCAACGGAAACCGTTCACTCCAAAAGGAAAACGTTTTGCAACGAAAACGAGAGTTTCTATTGGAGAAATTCAAGTAGGTCCCTCCCCGTTTCGTTCCGTTTGGTTCCAAGAGTAAACGATAAACTATATATACACGCACACACTACATTGACACTCCCACGCACTTTCACATACGGTACGCTAACACACACACACAAAGACCCACACAACACAAACACACACTTTTACACTCATAATTTGCTGCTGGTGCTCTGTTCTTTATTTTATTCTTATTATCGATCCTGATGTCTAGTCACTTTACCCTGCCTTCGTGTACATATCTACCTCAGATACCCCGTACCTCTTCATGTTGATCTGGTACTGGTACTCCCTGTGTATATACTGTGTATATACTGTAGTTCCATCTTGTGTATTTTATTTTATTCCTCTTGTACTAAAACTAACTAAAACTCTGTGTCGTTGGGAAGGCTTCGTAAGCAAGCATTCCATGGTAAAGAATACCAGTTGTATTCGGCCCATGTGACAAATACAATTATATTTTATATTATTTGATTTAAACGGTTTCTTTTTCTAAAACGTTTTTCCAACAGAATCCGACTAATGAATACACCCCTGAAGTTCAATCAAATCCGCAATTTATTTTTTTACTGTCAGAAGATAGGCTACTTGCACTGAGAGCTGACACTTCCTCCAGCTTTGGCAACGTCCGGATTCCAGTCGAGATGGTCATGGCGGAGGGTGCAGCTGTTATGAGGAGGAATCGACCAGGGACTAAAGAAAAGGTACCAGATTTTAGCAACATGGTTTAATTTTAGTGTGTTCAATGTTCATGTCTTGCATTTTTTTTACTTGGGCACATTTTGTATCCTTTCCTAGAACGGCCCGTTTGTCAGCTGCTAACGTTAGCTTACTTAACTAGCTAATGTTGCTAGTTAGCGAGGCTACATACAGCCAGCTGGCTAGCCAGTCAAAGTCAGGAGCTATAAGATATGGGTTGGTCACAGCTATCAAACGATGCCTGTTTGTATTGTCAATTGTCTGAAGTTATCTGAAAATAGAATCTACAGGTAGCTAACTACCTCGCCCTTAATCATGACTCTCAGTGCCATTGGATTACACATAAATCACTGAATGAATGTGGGAGTTTTGGTAAGAGCCGCGACACTCGGTCTGAACATTAACACGGATAGTTTGCAGTACGATTTTGGAAACATAACGACCTTTCACATCGGCGAGAAATAATGTAAAAACAACAACAAACATGTTAAATTGATACACACCTTTAAAAAGTTAAAGTACCACATGAGCATATTTCCATTTTACAACGCTTGTTAAGGTACCTGTGCTAATTAGCTATCTCTGCGTCTCAGAACAACTGTGTGTAAACTGAAGACAGGCCACAAACATGTTGTCACTGAAAAACACTGTCCACTGCAACTGTGTTAACAGGTTAAACCAGTGGAGGCTGGTGGGAGGAGCTATATGAGGACCTCATTGGAATGCAATTACAATGAGCCCTTCCTCCTATAGCTCCTCCCAACAGCCTTCACTGGTGTACAGTAAGCTGTATTTTGCATTTGTGAAATAATTTGGATGTGATATGAACGTAGAGGGATTTATGGTTCTCGAACTGTACCACAATTGAGAATGGATTCATGTTTAGATGGAGTATTTGGCTTCCAGAGCCAATTCACCCTTTAAACAGAACATGTAAGGTCCTTGGACTATAAGGAGTAATGTTAGGCTCCTTTAGTCCAATATTGGGCTAGTAGCTACCTATTCGTTTACCAGACAGAGAGATAAGCTAGCTGGCGAGGTCTTTTTGTCAGCTGAATCAGTTAGTTTGCCCTGCTGAGTTTCTTGTGTATGCCCACAGGACTTCTACAACTGGCCCGATGAGTCATTCGAGGAGATGGACAGCACACTGGCTGTGCAGCAGGTGGGAGTCAGATGTCTCTGTTTTAATGTTTGAAATATCTTACTGTTTGAGTCATTTGCATATGATGACACCGTGGTTAATTGAAGAAGTCTAATCAGGCATTCTACTAGCTACGTAGCTAGGGCTGATCTGTGTGGGCAGTTCTCTGTAACATTCTCCAGTATGGATGAGCAGTTGCATATAGACAAAATGTCAGAGAAACTGTAATCTTTCAAATGTAGACAATCAGACTGCTACTCTGCCATTTGAGTTGCTGAGGTAGAATGGCTTAGTCAGGTGATGTATTTAATACAGTTCTGTTCTGTTTCTAAAGTCTGTTTGTGGTTCTTTTCAGTACATCCAACAGAACATCCGTACAGACTGCTCCAACATGGACAAGATCCTGGAGCCCCCAGAGGGTCAGGATGAGGGGGTCTGGAAGTACGAACACCTCAGGTAGTGGCTGCCGTTTACCACTTAGAAGAAAGTCATGTGGACATCCCAAATGTGTACTGGTGCTGAAAACACATCCTCCTTTTAACATTTGGTCTTGTCTCGTGTCCTCCGTTTTTAGGCAGTTCTGTTTGGAGCTGAACGGACTTGCTGTGAAACTACAGGTATGCTGTTACGATGGATCAGCAGGCCTGGGCAACTCCAGTCCTCGGGTCCTGATTGGTGTCACAGTTTTGCCCCAGTCCCAGCTAACACACCTGACTCTAATAATCACCTAATCGTGATCCTCAGTTTAGAATGACATTTGATTAATCAGCTGTGTTCGCTAGGGAAGGAGAAAAGGGGTGATGCCAATCAGGCCCTGGAGGACTGGAGTTGCCCAGGCCTGTGACATAGCTCTTCAGGAAGATCATGTTGAACATCCATTCTTCTCACACTGTGTTTGTTGGTGTGGTGACGTCCAGTAAGTCTGTTACTAACATGTACTCTGTCTGTTCACAGGGAGAATGCCACCCAGACACATGCACCCAGATGACGGCAACAGAGCAGTGGATCTTCCTCTGTGCTGCACACAAGACTCCCAAAGAGGTAAGGTCTCTCTGCCCACAGCATTTGTAGAGGCGGATCCCTCATCCAGTTCCTACCCTCTTTCCCTGGTATAAGAATAGAATACTAATATAAACCAGTTAGACTTTTATCCAAAGCCACTTAGTCTTAGTGATTTAGACATGCTTGCATACATTTTCTGTTTTGAAGTAAGCATTTCATTGGACTATATCCTCTAAATACGACATAGACAAACTTGTAACTTGGGTGGCCCCAGTGGGAATCGAACCCATGACGCTTGGCGTTGCAAGCACCATGCTCTACCAACTGAGCCACACAAGATAGTTGTCCTCTGGCACCGACCATTCACCATGCCAGAACTAATAACACCATTATAGTCATTATTGTATCATGGCTGGTACTCAAGCCTGTTGTTGTGTTTGCTGTCTCCTGCACAGTGTCCAGCCATCGACTACACCAGACACACTCTGGACGGAGCCGCCTGCCTCCTCAACAGTAACAAGTACTTCCCTAGCAGGTAACAACTGTTTACCGTGTTCCTATGTGTCCTGTGACTAACTTTCTCATTAACCCCCAGCACCCTTCACACAGAAATCAATAGTTTTTTTATTGAACACCATTTTATCCAAATGATCATTCGCATTGTACTGATATATGCAGCTACCTACATTTGCTGTAAGCGTTGTGATAAAGTTGCTGTCTATAGATTGTGACCTGATTTGGTCTCTGTTCTATGGTAGAGTGAGCATTAAAGAGTCCTCCGTAGGGAAACTGGGTTCAGTTTGCCGGCGGATCTACAGGATATTCTCCCACGCTTACTTCCACCATCGTCAGATCTTTGACAAGTATGAGGTAAGCATTGACTGTCTTTATTCCTGTGAATAGTAATTACACATGTACATACTGTAAAGCACTAACCCAAAACCCTGAGGCTGGGATCCAATCTGATCCCACGTTGTTGATGTTCCAGCGGCTGCGGCGGTCACATTCACGGTTAACGCTGAATATGTCGGCACAATGGGAAATGACCTTTACATGTTAAGCGTGCTACAATGCCTGATCAGACTGAATCCCGTCCTAACTCTTACCCCAACAGGTTTCACATAGATTCAGCTGTGATTGTGATGATACTTGTTGCATTGTACTTAATATAATTTGACTCTGGTGTATTGGTTACCAGTGATTACAGCTTTCAACTAGCATTTGGTTTAGAAACGTTGTGATTTTATATAGGAATACTCAAGCGAATGCTCTTGCCCTCTCTAGAACGAGACGTTCCTGTGCCATCGGTTCACACGCTTCGTGATGAAGTACAACCTGATGTCCAAGGACAACCTGATCGTACCCATCATGGAGGATGAGACTAACCCTAACGAAGCAGAGGGCGAGAGCGACGCCTGAGGACTGGGATCTGAAGAGGATCTGCTACACCCTGCCAAACTATTTCAAACACATGGCTGTCTCACACACCCACCACCACACAATACACTAAAGTACACTAAAATCACCCGTTTTTAAGTAGAATATTTTCAATATTGTATGAACATCCTAATTTAGCTTGTATGTTTCAGAGAACAAGACAATGTTGTGGTTAAATGACTAACCAACATACACTGTGGCCAGTTAATTAGGTACACCCATCTAGTACCGGGTCAAACCCCGCTTTGCCACCAAAACAGCCTGAATTTTTCAGGGCATGGATTCTACAAGGTGTCGGAAACGTTCCACATGGATGTCGGTCCATGCAGACAGGATGGCATCACGCCGTAGCTGCAGATTGGATGGCGGGAACATTGATACTGCAAACAGCCCGGTCTACCTCATCCCAAAGATGCTCTCTCTATTGGGTTTGGTCAGCAACAATGTTCAGATACGCTGTGACGTTCCATCGTTGCTAAATTGGTATCAAGGGACCTAACGTGTGCCAGGAAAACGTTCCCCACACCAGTACACCACCGCCACCAGCCTGTACCGTTGACACCAGGCAGGATGGGGCCATGGACTCACGCTGCTTACGCCAAAACCTGACTCTGTCATCAGCATGAACCGGGAACCGGGATTCATCAGACCAGGCAAGGTTTTTCCACTCCTCAATTGTCCAGTGTTGGTAATTGCGTTCCCACTAGTGCTTCTTCTTGGTTTTAGCTGATAGGAGTGGAACCCCGTGTGGTCGTCTGCTACAGTAGCCCATCCGTGACAAGGATCGACGAGTTGTGCGTTCCGAGATGCCGTTCTGCACACCACTGTTGTACTGTGCCGTTAGTGGCCAGCCTGTTAGCTTGTACGATTTTTGCCATTCTCCTTCGACCTCTCATCAACGAGCTGTTTTCACCCACAGAACTGCCGCTGACTGGATGTTTTTTGTTTGTCGCACCATTCACAGTAAACTCTAGACATTCGTGCGTGAAAATCCCAGGAAGCCGGCTCTTTCAGCGATATTGGATCCGGTGCGCCTAGCACAGACGATCCACCACGCTCAAAGTCACTTAGGCCGCTAGTTTGACACATTCTAGCATTCAATCAAACAGTTACTGAATGGCTCGATGCCTGTCTGCCTGCTTTATAGAGCAAGCCACAGCCACGTGACTCACTGTAGGAGCGAATCATTTTGGTGAACAGGGTGGTGTACCTGATAAACTGTGACACCCTTTGCTAGTTACTTTATCATGTGCTTTCTGTTTGGTCCTTGGGCATCGTTTACACAGGCAACCAAATTCTTATGGGCAAAATAATTGCTCTGGTTGGTCAAAAGACCAATTGGTGGCAAAAGATCATAATTGGGCTGTCTGTGTAAATGCAGCCTTTGTTGTGTTCTAGGTGTCAGGAACTCTGGTCTAATGTAGAGCTACAAGTTAATATAACAGGTATTTAATAAACAGGCTACATTATACAGGTTGATATAACAGGTATTTAATAGTCCTAATATTTCTGACTATACTGTATATAGAACCACGTCAGTCTTCCATCCTAGATTTAAGGAAGTGGAAGGACATGATTAATTGCAGACTATAACAAAAATGGTTTTTAAGGTTTTATTTCACTAATGGCTGAGTTTAGGATTAGGGAAGGGCAAGCTGATCCTAGATAGGCTGAGGTTAAGATTAGGGGAGGGCAAGCTGATCCTAGATCGGATGAGGTTAAGATTAGGGGAGGGCAAGCTGATCTGTACCTAGGGGAAGCTTCAACCCAGAGCCATAAAAGGCAACATTGCCGCAGGATAGCCTGTTTACTGGGCCAGAGGTCCTACATATTTGACATGGCACAAGGACTGCTTTCCTAATAACTGGTTTCTATAGAAGGGGATGGGGGGTGTTTTACGTTCATGCCATTTAGGGCAACAATCTCTCACTGTATTTATTTCAAATAAAGGAATTTGATGTTTTCATTATTGGTTAAAATTAATGACAGCTACTCAGAAATGCCTTAGGTTTTCAAAGCACAATTATGTCTCATTCACTTTCTATATTCTTGTCAAATGATGAACTATTACTCAGGCAACACAACGATGTGTTTGACTGTGTTGCCATTTTGTCCCTGGTGGATATCCATTCACTGTTTCTTATTAAAATATCTGATATATTTACAATCAAGTGCCATGTGTTCCTATTGTACATGTGTGACCTGTAGTCTTCACATTTTCACAGCAGTGCAACGATTTCAAACAGGCTTCCATTTCATCAGTAAGGGTGTATCAATGAAGGGTTGTTTCCCTGGGCTCAATGACACACGGACGTATCCATCCTTCTCAAGGGTTCAAACTTTATTCTTACCAACAAGACGACCCACTTCTGAACACAACAAGTCTTAAACATCCCCCCCCCCAATATTCGGAAAGAACAAGGCACAATGTAATGTGCAGAAGAACATCAAAGTAAACATCCAAATGTTAGCTAGTGTTCAGAACTATATACAAAACATACATGTACTGATGTTAAAACAAAATCTTAACTGTAAGGTCAAGACAACTTTAGCCTCATTTATAAAAAGGGTAGATGAACGGAGCATATCTTAACTCCAAAACAATATGACATTTTTTAAAAGGATGTACTTTGGAGCAAAGCATAGTTGATCTGCTCCTCAGATTGAGTAATGGGATTACAGGAGGTAGAGGTGGAATATCCCCAAACTGAACATCAAACGTGTAACATTGTAATAAATAGTTCAACATTTATGTATGTTTTAAAAAGCAAGACACATTGACTTGACAATGTGGTGCTATGACAATATGTAAAGAGTAAAACCTGTTTATTAAAATGGAACATTGAGAAATTACAGGCATGCTCAGAATACAACAAAATACTCTTCCTAAAATGTCATTTCAAATCAAACTGATTCTGTTTTATTAGTAACTGACCAAATCAAATTGACCTAAACGGTTATTTGAATGATAAATTAACAGAACATGGGAGCACTTATTTATGAAATGATTCTGTCATTTGTTTTCTTCTGGCATTGACTTTCACTATGATCAATTCTCAACAAGAAAACAAGTTTCAGAGCAAAACGGCATAACTTTTCAATGATGAACCGTTGTGGAAAATTCGAGATGTTTCTACCCTGATTATATATATATATATATAATTTTTTTTACAGGGAAGATCATGAAATGAAAATGAATCGCAGTTCACACAAAACAAAACCAGACACCTCATAGTACATGCAATCCAGCTATTCAAATAATTATTCAAAAAAATAGGCCTCAATGAAATGTGATGTCATAAATTCTTTAGTTAAACCTCAACTCTGACACCCATAGCTTATCAGTTATAGAATACAATTTGTAACAAAAAAAATGTTTTTAAAAGAATACATGCATAACCAATGAGGGAGCAGACCAAGACAGGATGCAGGAGAAAAAGTAACCAAATCGTGTAGACCTGAGTGAACCATGGGTGACTCATGACTGAACCAAGGGTGATTGAAGTTGATGAAGATGAGGCGAATAATTTACAGGCAGGAAAGAGCGGCAAAAAAAAGAGCTTGCCCTGTTGACCTTCCAATCTTGAAATGTCCCAGCCGTCACACAGAGCCGAAGAAAGACCATGTGAATCTGTTGAAATGTCCCAGCCGTCACACAGAGCCGAAGAAAGACCATGTGAATCTGTTTGACTGATGTTCATTGTACTTTACTTGTGGTCCCAGTCCAGTGGACAGAGTTATTTTGATGTTACCCTTCATCTGGAGGGCACATTGTTTTTTAGAGACTCACAATCACAGCAAAATCTATATGAAACAGCTCTTGAAAACATGAGATACATAAAAATGCTAAATGTATAAAATAATCTCCTGGTTATGTATTTTTTCATCACGTTGGAGAATTATGTAACGATTAACTCTCTAGGGATCTATTTGCACTCTTCTGTGACAGCAGCCTAATTATTTTAAAATACATTTTCCAACATGTATTGCAGTCACATCATAAAGACAGTAATCTTGACTATTCTAATACCATTGAGATAAAACATGCCCAATGGCAGATTGAGAGCTTTTATTTAGAACTAATATTGGCAGTAATCTTCGTTTTTTTGCTTTGCATTGAGAGCTAATTTGAAAAAGAAAACGTGTGATTGGCCAATAGGCCAAAATAAAGCAGTATCAGGAAATAGCTCCCTTTTGCTTCTATACTCTGAACGATTACATGGCAAAAGTTTGACACAAATGCCAAAGGAGGAACATTCTTGTTACAAAAGATGGTTTAGCTTAACTTTAAGCTCAATCGTGCATTAGGTTAGTTATGAAACAGTTCAACAGTACAATGCAGTACCAGGAGCTAGTTTTCCCTCCCTGAGTTGTGGAAAAAACACCAGAGAAATCTATGCACCTTTTCACAGTCCGGAAGTGATAGAACGAGCACTTACATCATAGTGCTTACAGTACTTTTTAGTAGCTAAAATGATTCATATTGTCAATATTCTGTTAAATTATACTAAACAGATGAACATTCAGCGAGCACATAGTTGTCTGAACTGAATAATATGATGCGTGTGAAGGGTTGGAGGAGACAGGGTCATGGAGAGATTGACAAGCGGGTAGAGAGATAGAGAAGTGGGTCTTTCTGCCTGAGGAGATGGGCGTTTCATTGGCTGAAAGGAAACGTGGATTTACTCTACTTGAGTGGTTCGGTGGCGGTCGGAGGGGAGGGGTCAGTGGTGATTTCTGGGCGGTACTCCTTGCGCAGGTGGGCGTAGTGCGGGTTGCGGCCGTACCTGGGCTTCAGGCTGACCGGCGAGGAGGGGTAACCTCGCCTCATGGTGTGGAACTTCTGTTCCTAGATAGGGAACGGAACAGACACAACACATGACAATCCTTCATCACAACAGACCAATAGAGATGATTCTCTAGCATGCATTATCATATGATGTCATAATAAGTTTATACTGGCATTATAACTGGTACCTTTCCTGGTTCTTGCTGTATCATCACAGGTGTCATCCCCCCTGGACTTTGTGGGTAGTATGATAACGTGTGATTGTAGGCTGGTTGCACCATGTGGTCGATGAACTGCTGCTATGGTAGAACAAGTAAGCACTGAGTACGGTTTTATACATCAACTGTCACCTAATGCTAACGCTATGAAGTAGCATATGGGAAATAGTACACTGACCGAGGGAACTACAAAATGGTTGTGTTCAGTAGGTCGTACTGTGGCAAAACATTTTGAAACAGTCAATACAAATGTGCCTTTCTTATTGGACCAAGGTAGTTTTTTTTCTCTCAGTTTTGAGCGTAATGAACAGGACCCAGGTCAGGATGTTATCAACCTCTGGGATGGGGGCCTCTATGAGGGGCATGGCAGGCTGGACACAGCCCCCGTCGCTGGGCTGCTCCATGGGCTGGTACAGGAGCTCAGAGGGCTGCATGTACAACACTGGGCTGGAGGGCACTGGAGACTGACACACACACACAATTAGTTGACATTTAGGATCCACCTTGCCTCTGATAAAAACCCACTCACAAACATAGAGGTGAAGAGCACAGAAGCCAATCTCCTTCCCTTACCTGAGGAACGTTCCATTGCAGGTGACTAGGGTGACACTGTGTAGGGGCCTGAAGGACACAGAGTATAGGAAACAGATCAGTACCCAGGAGTACACCAGCTTTCTCCTGGGATAACACCTCAATACCATTACATCTGAACAGCTGACTTGGCTGTCATTGGCTGAGGTACCAGTATTTACAATGGATGTCTTATGATGCTGTACTGGTGACTAACGTTAGCCTGGTCCCAGATCTGTTTGTGCTGTCTTGCCAACTCCTATGGTCATGGACAACATTGTCTATAGAACACACACAGATCTGGGATCAGGCTGGTCAGCTGAGCTGTAATGGTGTTGGTGAGACGATCCAGGACAGTCTGCTCTGACCTGGTAGTGATGGTAGGCTGGCTGCTGGTAGATGGGTGGAGGCTGGTGGGTCAGCATGACTGGAGAGCCAGGCACTGAGCGGGACTACAAGGACACATGTAACATGCGGGACACCAGCCATGTACGAAAGAACATTTATCTTTACGCCAAAAAAAGCAAATGTACAATAACTTAAGATTTTAATCAAATGCAATGAATTGTATAAAATGACTAAGACACTGTAGGATGTCGTGTCTGTTTCCTGGATGAAACATGATCAGTAGTCTCTCTATGATTCTCACATGTTGCTGTGTTCAAATCAAATCTTCATGTAGAATGCACATTTCATTCACCACCAGGGAAGAGGTGGCATGAGCACATGGCTGAGTGAAGGATAGGACTCACGGGCCAGTGGTAGGGGGGGCTCATCTCTGGGGTGTGGAAGTAAGCCACTCCGTTGTGGTAGGTGTAGGGGTACCCCGTAGGGGTGGTGAGGTACATGGTTCCACAGGGGGTGGGTATCATGGCAGGAGTATGGCTGGACACAGAGAAGCTGTTTGCTGAGTGGAGGAGGAAGGAGGCACAAGTCAACCACCAGGTTATGTACAAAGGCAAACGTTATCGACACTCAATCCCAGGTGATGATTCAGAATTTTAAAGCCAACAAGTGCAAGAGCACATTAGTCCCCAACCACCCAACCCAAGATAAGACATTATATGGTATGATAGTTCAAATGTTCAATGATGCATTACAAACGTGTTGAAAAAGTCATTTCCACCACTATGTAATGCTACTGCTTCAGCTGTCACTCATCTACAGCATGGGAAGACAACCCTGTTCCTGAGGTGCTGCAGGATTCAGTTCAATCTAGGCACCACACCTGACCAAATGAGCTAACTGATCAGTTCAGTGACTGCCTAAATTCACCACACCTGACCAAATGAGCTAATTGATCAGTTCAGTGACTGCCTAAATTCACCACACCTGACCAAATGAGCTAATTGATCAGTTCAGTGACTGCCTAAATTCACCACACCTGACCAAATGAGCTAATTGATCAGTTCAGTGACTGCCTAAATTCACCACACCTGACCAAATGAGCTAACTGATCAGTTCAGTAACTGCCTAAATTCAACACACCTGGTCTTCCAGGCCGGTTAAAGCACTTCAGGATCAGGGTGGCCTACCCCTGCTCCGCGGTGCTCTGTTACTTACGGTGACCTCCCACTTGTTGCTTGCGGACGGCCTGGCCGATGTTGAGCCTCTTGTCCCGGAAGCACAGTCTGTCAGCCTGGGGATGTGGTGGTGGCAGAGGGACAGGGGGTATCCGGTACAGATTGAGACAGATCACTTTACACTGAACATTTACTACCTATGACCATAACTTTACGGGTGATGGACTGGGCTAGATCTAATGTGTATTTGAGCTGCTGTCCTCTAGAAGGAGATTTAAGGTTTGTATCGTATCGTCTCTATCCCATATCTGTACTAGAGGTCGACCTCTAATCTGTACAGTATATTGGCTCTACACTCTTAGAAAAAAAGGTGCCGTCTAGCACCTAAAAGGGTTCTTCGGCTATCCTCATAGGGGAACCGTTTTGCATTCCATGTGGAACCCTTTCCATAGAGGGTTCTACATGTAACCAAAAATAATTATACATGGAACCAAAAAGGGTTCTCCTATGGGGACTGCCGAAGAACCCTTTTGGAACCCTTTTGTCAAAGAATGTACTTTTAGTTACTCACATCATGAAGGATTCTCTCTGTATCCTCCTGGGTCTCAAATGTAACAAAGCCATATCTGTGGGATGGACACAAACACAAGGCAATGATACTGTGTCCCTGGATTACATTTCCATTGTCATACCTTAGTTAATAAACATCATTGCAGGTGTCATCCAGTCTGCGGGGCAGAACATCTACAGTTTAACTGAGGTTTAACTCACCCTTTTGACACCCCAGCACGGTCAATCACTATCTTCACCTCCTTCACTGCTCCATGCTGGGAGAAGAAGCGTCTCAGGTCGCTCTCATTGGTCTACACACAGAAATAACACACTCATTTCATGGTCCAGTAACATGCAGCAGCAGCAAAAAGGTCAAGTTAGGTCGCAAACACAAAACCAGGAGGCCCTATGAAAGTAAAGAAAGAGACAAAAGTCACCTTGAAATCAATGCCTCCCACAAAGATGCGGTTAGGGATGACGGTGCCAAAGCGGAGGGCATGGTGAGAGGGAGAGGTGTCGTTGCTGGGGTCTTGAGACACTGGAACAGGTGGAGGAGAGGGAGTGCTGGTCTGCGTGCAGATTGAGATTAGCTTGAAACAGAACAAGAGCATCACTGGATTGGCCATCCTCAACAATGCTGAGAAATTCTGATAATGTAGCAAAAATTAGCTATTTTACAAAGCAATATTGTTTGATATCTTTAAGACAAAAGGTATGTTGTAAGCCTTTGATCTTTCAAAACAAACTGTCTCTACAACTGTATTCTTGGGGACAACGGCGCCTTGAAAAGAGGTTGTCTTTGTAGATGCACTTTTGTTTTGTCTAGAGCTGGGAATAACTAGCCAACCCTGAGTGACCTTTTGCTTTTTAAAGCCTATAATATGGCTCACTGAAATGCATGAGAAACTGCACAATGCTAGGCTAAGGTTTAGGAGAGAGAACTTAGCTAGCTAAAAGCTAACAAGAGTCAGCCAACACATTTTCGATCAGGAGAAACATGCAAGATCAATCACCATTTACCAATAAACGAGTTACACCATAACTTAATCTGGTTTGGAATACATTATCTATATCAAGCGACATATAACTGAACATAAATAACACTAGTTAACATAACTTATCCAGCTAGCTATCTACACTAAAGACCTTGCTAACTTTATGCACTGGAAGCTAACATTAGTGATAGCTAGACAATATCGTTAGCATTCAAGAGTGACATTTTAACTTGCTGGTTATATGACATTAATTTATATAATTGTAGTATTGGCAACCCACATTGTTACATGAATCACAATTTAATATACCGACACAATCAAACGCAACACTTATCTGTTTAGCTACTTCGCTAAACACATATATATATATATATATATATATATATATATATGGTGATTGATCTATATATATATATATATATATTTTTACAACATATTCATCTTAGCTAGCTAGCAAGACGGCACGTAAAGTTAGTACGCTGGTGAAAGGTAACTTACGGTTATTTCGTTCTCCATCGTAGACACCGTGCTTAACTAGATGTCGTGAACAAGTAAAGTGGAAACAAATAATTCAGCAAGACAATGGCAGCTCAAGTTAAAACACCTTGCAAGGGAGGTGCACACAGCCAGGGACAGCCGAGCCTGTATCAGAGTCATCAACACCAGTCTATCTGCAGTATGAACGAAGGGAAAATATCTGGCGCTTACCAGATTGAGCTCGTCCTAAACCACTCATATTCATAGGTGGGCTACATGGGTTACATTTCTATTTTTATAGTTGTATTTAACCAGAGAAAAATGTATCTATAGACTATTGTTAGTTTGTTTCCATGTGCCAAAGGTAGGAAACTTTAGAGCAGTCGCAGGTTAGCTAGCTAGTTTAATGGGGTTTTATTTCCCGCTCTTCCAGGCTCTGCCGCCCTCAACTTGTCCAGATGGCACTTTCCCAGTCCCCGATGACCGCGTTGATGGCGGGAGAAAAGCCTTTTTATGAAAACCGTTTTTATTGAACAATTTCAGTTCATTCCTACATTAATTTACAATAAGTGTGCATGAATGAACATGGTAATTATTGTATTATTAACATTTTGGCACAAATATTCTACAAAGAAAACTATGGCCCGAGTCTGTATGGTTGGTACCGGGTTCTGTACCAACCGGGTTCTGTCTTGCCTGGTTGCCATTTTTTTTTAAAGCTCATGTTCAACTCCTTGTACTTCATATTCACATGACTTGGAGTACAAGGACTGGAATGTTAGCTAAACAGACTGGCAACCAGCATTCTTTTGCTAGGTCGTTACATTACATAGGCCTATTGAAAGCATTGAATTGATTTTGTGTGCAAGCATCCAATATTGCTATTAGTGCCTAATATGTTGCAGGTGTTGTGCAGTAAGGTACAAGCGTACAGGTGCTATTATTGGTTGCTTTCCCCTGCTCAAACGCTGCATGCATAAACCAATGGTTGCCTTCCCTGTCATCAACTGTGTAGTTTTGCACCAAAATGCTAAAACACAAGATGTGGTTAGTTGATACATAAAATACCTATCCGGGCGTTATAAAATCTGGCATGTGTCAGCTACGTCAGAGCAGAGGAACACGACCATTGTCATGCCTTGTTTTGTCGTGTTCCCTGGCCTATCAGAATGTCACACCTGTTCACGCTGCTGGTGCTCGGCTTACCTACCTGGGAGCATTGAGGTCCAGGGAGGCTGGAGGGTGAACCGTGCATTTCTCCACGGTCCTGGGAGAGACAGGGTTTAGTGCCATGAAAGAAAGAGACACTGTGAGAACTCTGTCGCCAGGCTTGCAATGTCTGTGCTGCACTTACCAGGACGGTATCGTATAACCGCCAACTGTGGGCCATGAGCACCGCCATCCACCCTCTCCTGCCCCATATCTCTCACTCGGGGTTGCTTTGCTTATTGCAGTCCCTCCTTTTTCTTTATCCTTCTCTAGCCCAGACCAATGAAAGAGTTCTAGTATATACACTCTGTCTTGGCTAGACACGGAGTATGCAAAACATTAGGAACACCTGCGTTTCCATGACACAGGCTGACCAGGTGAATCCTGGTGAAAGCTATGATCCCTTATTGATGTCACTTGTTTAATCCACTTCAATCAGTTTAGATGAAGGGGAGGAGACAGGTTAAAGAAAGATTTTTAAGCCTTGAGACAATTAAGACATGGATTGTGTATGTGTGCCATTCAGAGTATGAATGGGCAAGACAAAAGATTTAAGTGCCCTTGAACAGACTATAGTAGTAGGTGCCAGGCGCACCGGTTTGTGTCAAGAACTGCAATGCTGCTGGGTTTTTGACGCTCAACAGTTTCCTGTCTGTATCAAGAATGGTCCACCAGCCAATGTGACACAACTCTGGGAAGCATTGGAGTCAACATGGGCCAGCAGAACGCTTTTGACACCTTGCCCTGACACCTGGTCCATGCCCTGACAAATTGGGGCTGTTCTGAGTGCAAACTCAATTTTAGGAAGGTGTTCGTAATGTTTGGTAATACTCAGTGTATATCCTTC
Organism: Oncorhynchus clarkii lewisi; assembly: GCF_045791955.1. Lineage (NCBI taxonomy): Eukaryota > Metazoa > Chordata > Actinopteri > Salmoniformes > Salmonidae > Oncorhynchus > Oncorhynchus clarkii. Next base: position 3,468,926 of record NC_092153.1, read on the forward strand.
CTGGTTTTGTCAGTCTTATGGCCAGTGTGCAATATACTGGCTATATGTCTCCAGAATAATATAGGCCTGAATAAATATTTATGCAATATTCAAGTCACAAGAGGGCAATGTTTCCCTCTGAATTTGTGCTGGTTAGGCCAAAACATAGCCTGCCTGTCTACTACAACATGTCATGAACTGGGTTTGCTTGACATTTCTAATCCAGAGAATGGTAAAGCATGTTGTAGGTCTAGTATGTAATGAGATGTTTAGAGAACTTTTCATTTGATAACTGTGTTCTATCAGGCAATATGACTCATAACAGCTTTATCCACCACCAGGATAGGTTCAGGCCTATCGCTGGGAGGGTTAGGCCTATAGGATGTGTCTGTCTGACTCCTAGGCAGGGGGACAAAGTACCTGACAGACTCAGCTTCTAATGCAGATGTACATCTGGGGCAGTATTTCCCGAGCCTTACACACCTGATTTAAAGGTTTAATGATGAGTTGATTAGTGGAATCAGGCGTGTAGTACTAGGGCAAAAACATGGCCTCCTCCGCCTGACAGGGCTGCATGCGGAAAGGAGTCTCCATCAAATCAAGTTGTATTTGGCACATGCTTTGTAAACAACAGGTGTAGACTAATAATACAATATTGAACTTACGGGCCGTTCCGAACAATGCATAGAGAAAAATAATAGAAAAATAATAACGCAAGGAATAAATACACAATGAGTACCAATAACTTGGCTACATACACGGGGTACCAGTACTGGGTCGATGTGCAGGGGTACAGTCAGGTTACAGTCAGCCATGTAGACCCCTTTTAACTCAGTCAGGGTTGACATGTAGCCATGTAGCCTCTTTAAACTCAGTCAGGGTTGACATGTAGCCATGTAGCCTCTTTAAACTCAGTCAGGGTTGACATGTAGATATGTAGCCTCTTTAAACTCAGTCAGGGTTGACATGTAGATCTGTAGCCTCTTTAAACTCTGTCAGGGTTGACATGTAGCCATGTAGCCTCTTTAAACTCAGTCAGGGTTGACATGTAGCCTCTTTAAACTCAGTGAGGTTTGACATGTAGCCATGTAGCCTCTTTAAACTCAGTCAGGTTTGACATGTAGCCTCTTTAAACTCAGTCAGGTTTGACATGTAGACATGTAGCCTCTTTAAACTCAGTCAGGTTTGACTTGTAGCCTCTTTTAACTCAGTCAGGTTTGACATGTAGACATGTAGCCTCTTTAAACTCAGTCAGGTTTGACATGTAGCCTCTTTAAACTCAGTCAGGGTTGACATGTAGCCTCTTTAAACTCAGTCAGGTTTGACATGTAGCCATGTAGCTTCTTTTAACTCAGTCAGGATTGACATGTAGCCATGTAGCCTCTGTTTAACTCAGTCAGAATTGACATGTAGCCATGTAGCCTCTGTTTAACTCAGTCAGGGTTGACATGTAGCCTCTGTTTAACTCAGTCAGGTTTGACATGTAGCCTCTTTTAACTCAGGTGTGGGCTTTAGAGTGAGAAAAAGGTTCCACTCTTCAAGTTCCCCTGCACCTTCTTCAGTATTTTAGACTATTAACAAGCTGTGACAACAACAGAACACCGACCTGCTGAACTTATAACAGCAAGTCACCACCCTAGACGTTGTAGTGCCTCTCCCTGAGTCCCATTGAGCTATGTTTGATGTACAGGAGTATTTCTGGTTCTGCGCCCAGATATCTAACTGATTACTTTCCTCGTGTTAGGGGTGCACATAATCACAGCACCAGATCAGGTGTTGTTAATGTGTGCTTATACAGGTTCAGGAGTAATGCTGAGGATTTTCTAGTTATATGTGTATTTTCAAGTTATATGTGTGCTTGTTTTTTTTAAATGGTTGAATCAACAAACTAAACTAAAAGTTTCTCTCCTTAAGTCAAATTGGGCCAGGTAGTGTCAGCCGGAGAGACAGTGGAGGGGAGAATGGGTGGGCGGCCAATTAGCGGCGCAGGTAGCAAGAGCCTCGTTAAAGACAGGGCTGATTCAGGTGGTGCAGTCGGAGCACTTTGTTAATAAAGCTAGTACATGTAATTTGGACGCTCTGCCCCACACTACGCCACTCGACGCTGTGCTGATCCTCAAAGAGCCACTTTGTCTCTGATTATAGGCCTCGTGCAGCTATAATTTCTCTCAGATAGAAGTCAGATCACTCTAGTCTTGACAGTCTGTAAATTGCATTTTTTTTTCTTCCCCAACCTCTCTTACCACAACAAAGGGATACAGCATCAGTTGTGCCAAGAGAGCACAAGGCAGCAAATCGCCTGCTCCATTACCTGTAATGCATCGACCACTCCGAGGGGGGCGGCATACTGAAAAGTGTTCACGTCCAAACCTTCCCCTCCTGTGTGGGCTTTTATTGTTACGCATATGCTGGTTGGACAAATTTCCGTTTTTATGTCTCTGCTTTTTTCCTGGATTGAATTGTCTGTCACCTATGCCTTGTCAGTACTTTACAGTGACCTTAAACTGGCAAATTTGTGTTTTATACTGAACTAGGCCTATGAGCTAGAGCTGAGGACAAAGAAGACATTGCCTAAGGATGAGCTGGTTGGGTTCAAACGTCATTCCATTTACATCCTTCCTCTGTACAATTTAGATTTTAAAAGACCTCTCTCTCTCTCTCTCTCTCTCTCTCTCTCTCTCTCTCTCTCTCTCTCTCTGTCTCTCTCTGTCTCTCTCTCTCTCTCTCTCTCTCTCTCTCTCTCTCTCTCTCTCTCTCTCTCTCTCTCCACACATACTTGTCTTGTCCCTCCATACATCAACACTCTTGGTCATACAGCACTTACCAGCTCCCTACTGTTCACTGAAAGCCTCATAAAATTAGCCCCAGCTTCCTTGTTCCTTCTTCATTATTTCAACCCCCCATCCCCCCATTGTCTGCCCTCCCCACTCTGCAATATGGACCTCTCAACTGGGGCTGAAGTCACTTGTTGTCCACAGCCACTGGAAGTTAATTGGCGCTTTAAATTTGCCAACAAAGTCTTACTGTGCTAAATGAACATGGCTTTGCTTGATAATTACAGCAATCTAGCACCCCTCCCATTTACATCCCACAAAGACGGTTTTAGACAGAAGGCTTCTCTGAGAACATCTCTTGCTTTAAACAGAAACGGAATATAAAGGGGCCCATTATTTTGATCTACTGTGGAAAACTACCTGTATCCATACATGCATGGCTGAGGGTATGTTTTTACACAGTTAGTATTCAGTTATATGCGGAACTTTAGCTTCTACAGTAGAACTCCCAGTATTTTGGCATGTTTGTTATTCTCTGTCTGTATCCTATATATCTGCCTATCCCCTCACTCTGGCAGGCTGTCTCTACCCCAAAGCTGCCTGAAATCTGATATGATGCAACATGACATGACAACCCTCCTGCCACTGTTACTGTCACACCCAAGGGAAAGGGTATAGCTAGGTATTTTATTTATTTATTTATTTTACCTTTATTTAACTAGGCAAGTCAGTTAAGAACAAATTCTTATTTTCAATGACGGCCTAGGAACAGTGGGTTGACTGCCTGTTCAGGGGCAGAACGACAGATTTGTACCTTGTCAGCTCGGGGGTTTGAACTTGCAACCTTCCAGTTACTAGTATATCAGGGTATAACCTACAGTACTAGGTAGTTCAGGGTATAACCTACAGTACTAGGTAGATTAGGGTATATCCTACAGTACTAGGTAGATCGGGGTATATCCTACAGTACTAGGTAGATCGGGGTATATCCTACAGTACTAGGTAGATCGGGGTATATCCTACAGTACTAGGTAGATCGGGGTATATCCTACAGTACTAGGTAGATCAGGGTATATCCTACAGTACTAGGTAGATCGGGGTATATCCTACAGTACTAGGTAGATCGGGGTATATCCTACAGTACTAGGTAGATCAGGGTATATCCTACAGTACTAGGTAGATCGGGGTATATCCTACAGTACTAGGTAGATCGGGGTATATCCTACAGTACTAGGTAGATCGGGGTATATCCTACAGTACTAGGTAGATCAGGGTATATCCTACAGTACTAGGTAGATCAGGGTATATCCTACAGTACTAGGTAGATCGGGGTATATCCTACAGTACTAGGTAGATCAGGGTATATCCTACAGTACTAGGTAGATCGGGGTATATCCTACAGTACTAGGTAGATCAGGGTATATCCTACAGTACTAGGTAGATCGGGGTATATCCTACAGTACTAGGTAGATCGGGGTATATCCTACAGTACTAGGTAGATCAGGGTATATCCTACAGTACTAGGTAGATCGGGGTATATCCTACAGTACTAGGTAGATCGGGGTATATCCTACAGTACTAGGTAGATCAGGGTATATCCTACAGTACTAGGTAGATCGGGGTATATCCTACAGTACTAGGTAGATCGGGGTATATCCTACAGTACTAGGTAGATCGGGGTATATCCTACAGTACTAGGTAGATCGGGGTATATCCTACAGTACTAGGTAGATCAGGGTATATCCTACAGTACTAGGTAGATCGGGGTATATCCTACAGTACTAAGTATATCAGGGTATATCCTACAGTACTAGGTAGATCAGGGTATATCCTACAGTACTAGGTAGATCAGGGTATATCCTACAGTACTAGGTAGATCAGGGTATATCCTACAGTACTAGGTAGATCGGGGTATATCCTACAGTACTAGGTAGATCGGGGTATATCCTACAGTACTAGGTAGATCGGGGTATATCCTACAGTACTAGGTAGATCAGGGTATATCCTACAGTACTAGGTAGATCGGGGTATATCCTACAGTACTAGGTAGATCAGGGTTTATCCTACAGTACTAGGTAGATCAGGGTATATCCTACAGTACTAGGTAGATCGGGGTATATCCTACAGTACTAGGTAGATCGGGGTATATCCTACAGTACTAGGTAGATCGGGGTATATCCTACAGTACTAGGTAGATCAGGGTATATCCTACAGTACTAGGTAGATCAGGGTATATCCTACAGTACTAGGTAGATCAGGGTATATCCTACAGTACTAGGTAGATCGGGGTATATCCTACAGTACTAGGTAGATCGGGGTATATCCTACAGTACTAGGTAGATCAGGGTATATCCTACAGTACTAGGTAGATCAGGGTATATCCTACAGTACTAGGTAGATCAGGGTATATCCTACAGTACTAGGTAGATCGGGGTATATCCTACAGTACTAGGTAGATCAGGGTATATCCTACAGTACTAGGTAGATCAGGGTATATCCTACAGTACTAGGTAGATCAGGGTATATCCTACAGTACTAGGTAGATCAGGGTATATCCTACAGTACTAGGTAGATCGGGGTATATCCTACAGTACTAGGTAGATCAGGGTATATCCTACAGTACTAGGTAGATCGGGGTATATCCTACAGTACTAGGTAGATCAGGGTATATCCTACAGTACTAGGTAGATCAGGGTATATCCTACAGTACTAGGTAGATCAGGGTATATCCTACAGTACTAGGTAGATCAGGGTATATCCTACAGTACTAGGTAGATCAGGGTATATCCTACAGTACTAGGTAGATCAGGGTATATCCTACAGTACTAGGTAGATCGGGGTATATCCTACAGTACTAGGTAGATCAGGGTATATCCTACAGTACTAGGTAGATCGGGGTATATCCTACAGTACTAGGTAGATCAGGGTATATCCTACAGTACTAGGTAGATCAGGGTATATCCTACAGTACTAGGTAGATCAGGGTATATCCTACAGTACTAGGTAGATCAGGGTATATCCTACAGTACTAGGTAGATCAGGGTATATCCTACAGTACTAGGTAGATCAGGGTATATCCTACAGTACTAGGTAGATCGGGGTATATCCTACAGTACTAGGTAGATCAGGGTATATCCTACAGTACTAGGTAGATCGGGGTATATCCTACAGTACTAGGTAGATCAGGGTATATCCTACAGTACTAGGTAGATCAGGGTATATCCTACAGTACTAGGTAGATCAGGGTATATCCTACAGTACTAGGTAGATCGGGGTATATCCTACAGTACTAGGTAGATCAGGGTATATCCTACAGTACTAGGTAGATCGGGGTATATCCTACAGTACTAGGTAGATCAGGGTATATCCTACAGTACTAGGTAGATCGGGGTATATCCTACAGTACTAGGTAGATCAGGGTATATCCTACAGTACTAGGTAGATCAGGGTATATCCTACAGTACTAGGTAGATCAGGGTATATCCTACAGTACTAGGTAGATCGGGGTATATCCTACAGTACTAGGTAGATCGGGGTATATCCTACAGTACTAGGTAGATCGGGGTATATCCTACAGTACTAGGTAGATCAGGGTATATCCTACAGTACTAGGTAGATCGGGGTATATCCTACAGTACTAGGTAGATCGGGGTATATCCTACAGTACTAGGTAGATCGGGGTATATCCTACAGTACTAGGTAGATCGGGGTATATCCTACAGTACTAGGTAGATCAGGGTATATCCTACAGTACTAGGTAGATCAGGGTATATCCTACAGTACTAGGTAGATCAGGGTATATCCTACAGTACTAGGTAGATCGGGGTATATCCTACAGTACTAGGTAGATCGGGGTATATCCTACAGTACTAGGTAGATCAGGGTATATCCTACAGTACTAGGTAGATCGGGGTATATCCTACAGTACTAGGTAGATCGGGGTATATCCTACAGTACTAGGTAGATCGGGGTATATCCTACAGTACTAGGTAGATCGGGGTATATCCTACAGTACTAGGTAGATCAGGGTATAACCTACAGTACTAGGTAGATCGGGGTATATCCTACAGTACTAGGTAGATCAGGGTATATCCTACAGTACTAGGTAGATCGGGGTATATCCTACAGTACTAGGTAGATCAGGGTATATCCTACAGTACTAGGTAGATCGGGGTATATCCTACAGTACTAGGTAGATCGGGGTATATCCTACAGTACTAGGTAGATCAGGGTATAACCTACAGTACTAGGTAGATCAGGGTATATCCTACAGTACTAGGTAGATCGGGGTATATCCTACAGTACTAGGTAGATCAGGGTATATCCTACAGTACTAGGTAGATCGGGGTATATCCTACAGTACTAGGTAGATCGGGGTATATCCTACAGTACTAGGTAGATCGGGGTATATCCTACAGTACTAGGTAGATCGGGGTATATCCTACAGTACTAGGTAGATCGGGGTATATCCTACAGTACTAGGTAGATCGGGGTATATCCTACAGTACTAGGTAGATCGGGGTATATCCTACAGTACTAGGTAGATCGGGGTATATCCTACAGTACTAGGTAGATCGGGGTATATCCTACAGTACTAGGTAGATCGGGGTATATCCTACAGTACTAGGTAGATCGGGGTATATCCTACAGTACTAGGTAGATCGGGGTATATCCTACAGTACTAGGTAGATCGGGGTATATCCTACAGTACTAGGTAGATCGGGGTATATCCTACAGTACTAGGTAGATCGGGGTATATCCTACAGTACTAGGTAGATCAGGGTATATCCTACAGTACTAGGTAGATTGGGGTATATCCTACAGTACTAGGTAGATCAGGGTATATCCTACAGTACTAGGTAGATCGGGGTATATCCTACAGTACTAGGTAGATCGGGGTATATCCTACAGTACTAGGTAGATCGGGGTATATCCTACAGTACTAGGTAGATCGGGGTATATCCTACAGTACTAGGTAGATCGGGGTATATCCTACAGTACTAGGTAGATCGGGGTATATCCTACAGTACTAGGTAGATCGGGGTATATCCTACAGTACTAGGTAGATCGGGGTATATCCTACAGTACTAGGTAGATCGGGGTATATCCTACAGTACTAGGTAGATCGGGGTATATCCTACAGTACTAGGTAGATCGGGGTATATCCTACAGTACTAGGTAGATCGGGGTATATCCTACAGTACTAGGTAGATCGGGGTATATCCTACAGTACTAGGTAGATCAGGGTATATCCTACAGTACTAGGTAGATCGGGGTATATCCTACAGTACTAGGTAGATCGGGGTATATCCTACAGTACTAGGTAGATCGGGGTATATCCTACAGTACTAGGTAGATCGGGGTATATCCTACAGTACTAGATAGATCGGGGTATATCCTACAGTACTAGGTAGATCAGGGTATATCCTACAGTACTAGGTAGATCAGGGTATATCCTACAGTACTAGGTAGATCAGGGTATATCCTACAGTACTAGGTAGATCGGGGTATATCCTACAGTACTAGGTAGATCAGGGTATATCCTACAGTACTAGGTAGATCAGGGTATATCCTACAGTACTAGGTAGATCAGGGTATATCCTACAGTACTAGGTAGATCAGGGTATATCCTACAGTACTAGGTAGATCGGGGTATATCCTACAGTACTAGGTAGATCAGGGTATATCCTACAGTACTAGGTAGATCAGGGTATATCCTACAGTACTAGGTAGATCAGGGTATATCCTACAGTACTAGGTAGATCGGGGTATATCCTACAGTACTAGGTAGATCAGGGTATATCCTACAGTACTAGGTAGATCAGGGTATATCCTACAGTACTAGGTAGATCAGGGTATATCCTACAGTACTAGGTAGATCGGGGTATATCCTACAGTACTAGGTAGATCAGGGTATATCCTACAGTACTAGGTAGATCAGCTGTACTAGGTACAGTACTAGGTAGATCCAGTGTTCTGTAAGTGTAGCTTACTCATTCAGCTGGTTGTTTACAACAAAGACCAGGTCTTGACTAATGCTCCTGTAAGTAAGAGGGGGCCAAGCAAGGAGAATGGACCATGCTCCCAAAGACAAGACCAGGCGCCCTGCCCCAAATTACTGGGGGTGTGGGGTGTCCCCAAGGAGTCAGTCAGTCAGGCCAATCCCAGTGTCTCTGGCCGGTCTCCAGTGGCAGGTCATGGTGGGTGTCTGGTCTGTGAGACGGGGTACCCAGCAAATCAATCCAACCAAGGCGCAAATACAAACAGCAATTCATTTCTGTCACTGAGCTGGGCGCCTGGATTACGTGGAAACCTGGTTGTTGTTGCTACCCAGATGCCAGACTTGTGTAGGGGTTTGTTTGTTTGGGCTCTGTTTTGTCCCCATTGCAGTGTACTGAAGAGGTGCACGTTTTGGATGAATGGTCACACATGTAGTTTGCGCTAGTTACTTTGCATATGTGTAAGGCTTATAGACCTATATGCTTGGTATAAAAAAAAATACATTATCGGCAACCACATCTCTCTCTCTCTCTCTCTCTCTGTCTCTCTCTCTCTGTCTCGCACACACACACACACACACACACACACACACACACACACACACACACACACACACACACACACACACACACACACACACACACACACACACACACACAGTCTGTGTTTCTGAACACGGTCCTGCTATGCTAGATTGCTCAGACTGATTTTCACCCCGTGAGGCTTTAGATCCATTTCCTCCCTATCAAACCCAGTGCCACCGAGCCTCCTGATAGGCCAGACAAAAGACGAAGATGAAGATAAGCCTTAAACACAGGCACTGAAAGGAAGATAGTTGATACATACAGACATACACTTTTACGGAAAAGGATAGGAGTGAGGCAGATGTATCATTGTGGAACTCTTTAAAGCTGAAGACGTCAGACAGGTTCCCTATGCGCTACTTGTGATTGGCCAATCTTGAGAGTGCTGTTTGTCCAAATGTTGACTCTTCACCTGATGAAGTGTTTTTATGGAGTGGAAGAAAACAAGGTTTTGATTGACAGAGTGGGGATGGTACACTGCATGGATTGAATGGTCCTCAGAGGATGTCCTCAGATTGACAAATGCTGTTCTTGCTAAATCACAACGAACACTGTCCTCTCTGCATTGCCACGTAGGTTAGCCTTTTGACAAGGTCAAAAAAAGTCATACATTCTATGTTTCATGCAGTTACCATAAAACAGTGGTTTGGCTCAACTATGTCATTACTTTACAAATCTCTGATTCCCCTTCCTTTCACTTTGAGCTATTTTTAGACAGGGGCATTCCTTTGGAAAATAAATATGCTCCTTCACAAAGTACAATACCAGAAATGAATGGTTTAGACAAACATTTGCAGAGGCGTGGTTGAGCACATTGACCACTACTGGCCTTGCGTGTGGTTCTGGCCCTCATGTGGTTATTTTTCTCCATGGCACAGTGGGTTGTTTTTGAATGTTAGAGCCAAAGATAGTTGAAACAAAAATAGGCCTGTATTGTTTGTTGGCTGAATGTGTAGTGTTGATGGTTGGTCTAGAAAGTTAAAGAAGGTTAAGTGTATTTTACAGGCATCCTTTACCGCGACCTGTTTTCCTGCTTACTCAAAGAATACGGTCAGAGGCAAACACATTCTGCAAAAATGCATACCCTCCTTACACACACACACACACACACACACACACACACACACACACACACACACACACACACACACACACACACACACACACACACACACACACACACACACACACACACACACACACACACACACACACACATACACACACACATACACACACACACACACACACACACACACACACAGACGCGCACACACACACACACAGACGCGCACACACACACACACAGACGCGCACACACACACACACACACACACACACAGGCTGTTGTGTCTGTGGAAGCTCAGGTAACGATAGTCCTTCAGACCTCCCTAGTCCTGTCCCGGTGTGTTTATGTTATAATCACAGGTCTTTATTGGTAGATCTGCCCAGCCCTCTTCTCCCGTTGAGACTAACCACCTCTGATATGTGTGGAGAACCTCAAGCTTCCACAATGTTTAGGTTATCAGAGGACCATATTTACAAGGAGGAGTTCCTCATTGATTGTGTCTGCCTTCCACTCTGTTTACAGAGGAAATAAAGAACACGTGTCCTTCTTATCCTCTCTACCACTCATTCCATCTACTTCCCACAATCGTTCCATTCTTTTATCATACCAGGTCTCCTACTCCCTTTGATGACCTACAGTTACGTGTTAGTCATTTAGCCGACTCTCTGATCCAGAGGTACTTACACCAGCAATTAGGTAAAAGTGCCTTGCTCAAGGGCACATCTACAGATTTTTCACCTAGTCGGCTCGGGAATTTGAACCAGCGACCTTTCCGTTACTGTCCCAACGTTCTTAACTGCTAGGCTACCTGGATGAGTTTTCGCTGTGTGTTAGCGCGACAGTATGTGTGTGCGTGAACATATGTTTGTGTGTGGGCGTGACTGTGTTTGTGTGTGTGTGCGTGACTGTGTTTGCGTGATTGTGTTTGTGTGTGCGTGACTGTGTGTGAGCATGACTGTGTTTGTGTGTGTGTTTGTGTGTGTGTGTCCTATAATTAAGCAATAAGGCATGAGGGGGGTGGGGGGGGTGGGGGGGGGGGTATATGGCCAATAAACCACAGCTAAGGGCTGTTCTTAGGCAAGACGCAACACGTGCCTGGACACAGCCCTTAGCCATGGTATATTTACCATATACCACAAACCCCGGAGGTGCCTCATTGCTGTTATAAACTGGTTACGAACGTAATTAGAGCAGCAAAAATACATGTTTTGTCATACCTGTGGTATACGTGTTATTTACCACGGCTGTCAGCCAATCAGCATTCAGGGCTCAAACCACCCTGTTTCTAATGTGTTGTAATGCAGCATCAGACATTCCTGTTATAAATGTCATGGCTGTTACAGGGGGAGTAGTTCTCCCTGTGAGTCTATACAACAAAACTCTCTTAAGACCTATGAAGAAATGTCTTATCTTAAACCAATGGATGCCAGATTCATAAGGAAATAGTTTGTATACTTAATGTTTATACTCCAAACCACAAAGAGAGTAGAGATATTCACAGAGTAGAGATATTCACAGAGTAGAGATATTCACAGAGTAGAGATATTCACAGAGTAGAGATATTCACAGAGTAGAGATATTCACATAGTAGAGATATTCACAGAGTAGAGATATTCACAGAGTAGAGATATTCACAGAGTAGAGATATTCACAGAGTAGAGATATTCACAGAGTAGAGATATTCACATAGTAGAGATATTCACAGAGTAGAGATATTCACAGTAGAGATATTCACATAGTAGAGATATTCACAGAGTAGAGATATTCACATAGAGATATTCACATAGTAGAGATATTCACAGAGTAGAGATATTCACATAGAGATATTCACATAGTAGAGATATTCACAGAGTAGAGATATTCAACAGCATAATGGCTAAATGACAGGTAGCCTAGTGGTTAGAGCATTGGGCCAGTAACTGAAAGGTTGCTGGATCAAATCCCTGAGCTGACAAGGTAAAAATCAGTTGTTCTTCCCCTGAACAAGGCAGTTAACCCACTGTTCCCTGGGCACTGTGGATGTTGATTAAGGCAGCCCCCTGCACCTCTCTGATTCAGAGGGGTTGGGTTAAATATGGAAGAGACATTTCAGTTGAAGGTTTCTCCCTTTAAACATATTCCCGTGTCAAACATATCCTTACAGAGAACTGTGTGTTTAACAAAATCAATGTGAATAGTACGCCTAGTTAATCTAGTGACCTCTGTGTACTCTGCAGATACATTCAATGGACCTTATTCACATATCAGAGTCTCAGAGTAGCAGTGCTGATCTAGGATCAGGTCCCCTTTGTTTATATCATCTTATTCTGTAATGATGATCCTAAAAGGACATCTGATCCTAGATCAGCCGTCCTACCCTGAGACTCTTTGTGAATACAGGCCAAGGTCTTCCATTATTGTCAGTTTCACTTTAATGTTCAATTAGTATTTAAACCCTGGTCAGGAGTATTCAACTGTCACTAACTGTCACTAAAGTATTCAACTGTCACTAACTGTCACTAAAGTATTCAACTGTCACTAACTGTCACTAAAGTATTCAACTGTCACTAACTGTCACTAAAGTATTCACTGTCACTAACTGTCACTAAAGTATTCAACTGTCACTAACTGTCACTAAAGTATTCAACTGTCACTAACTGTCACTAAAGTATTCAACTGTCACTAACTGTCACTAAAGTATTCACTGTCACTGTCACTAAAGTATTCACTGTCACTAACTGTCACTAAAGTATTCAACTGTCACTAACTGTCACTAAAGTATTCACTGTCACTAACTGTCACTAAAGTATTCAACTGTCACTAGCTGTCACTAAAGTATTCACTGTCACTAACTGTCACTAAAGTATTCAACTGTCACTAACTGTCACTAAAGTATTCAACTGTCACTAACTGTCACTCAAGTATTCACTGTCACTAACTGTCACTAAAGTATTCACTGTCACTAACGAGTAGCCATTCTATAGTCTCCCAACAGGGAGCAGTAGAGTCTGGATAAGGACAGAGCCAGCGGCCCCCTACAGGCTTCATGCACTGGATCCTCCTCAACCAGAACTACATACTCACTGTGAGTGAACACTTCTGTACCCTTCTACAATCTACACCATACTAACTGAATGTGTCATCCTTCTACAATCTACACCATACTAACTGAATGTGTCATCCTTCTACATTCTACACCATACTAACTGAATGTGTCATCCTTCTACAATCTACACCATACTAACTGAATGTGTCATCCTTCTACAATCTACACCATACTAACTGAATGTGTCATCCTTCTACAATCTACACCATACTAACTGAATGTGTCATCCTTCTACAATCTACACCATACTAACTGAATGTGTCATCCTTCTACAATCTACACCATAGTAACTGAATGTGTCATCCTTCTACAATCTACACCATACTAACTGAATGTGTCATCCTTCTACAATCTACACCATACTAACTGAATGTGTCATCCTTCTACAATCTACACCATACTAACTGAATGTGTCATCCTTCTACAATCTACACCATACTAACTGAATGTGTCATCCTTCTACAATCTACACCATACTAACTGAATGTGTCATCCTTCTACAATCTACACCATACTAACTGAATGTGTCATCCTTCTACAATCTACACCATAGTAACTGAATGTGTCATCCTTCTACAATCTACACCATACTAACTGAATGTGTCATCCTTCTACAATCTACACCATAGTAACTGAATGTGTCATCCTTCTACAATCTACACCATACTAACTGAATGTGTCATCCTTCTACAATCTACACCATACTAACTGAATGTGTCATCCTTCTACAATCTACACCATACTAACTGAATGTGTCATCCTTCTACAATCTACACCATACTAACTGAATGTGTCATCCTTCTACAATCTACACCATACTAACTGAATGTGTCATCCTTCTACAATCTACACCATACTAACTGAATGTGTCATCCTTCTACAATCTACACCATACTAACTGAATGTGTCATCCTTCTACAATCTACACCATACTAACTGAATGTGTCATCCTTCTACAATCTACACCATACTAACTGAATGTGTCATCCTTCTACAATCTACACCATACTAACTGAATGTGTCATCCTTCTACAATCTACACCATACTAACTGAATGTGTCATCCTTCTACAATCTACACCATACTAACTGAATGTGTCATCCTTCTACAATCTACACCATACTAACTGAATGTGTCATCCTTCTACAATCTACACCATACTAACTGAATGTGTCATCCTTCTACAATCTACACCATAGTAACTGAATGTGTCATCCTTCTACAATCTACACCATACTAACTGAATGTGTCATCCTTCTACAATCTACACCATACTAACTGAATGTGTCATCCTTCTACAATCTACACCATACTAACTGAATGTGTCATCCTTCTACAATCTACACCATACTAACTGAATGTGTCATCCTTCTACAATCTACACCATAGTAACTGAATGTGTCATCCTTCTACAATCTACACCATACTAACTGAATGTGTCATCCTTCTACAATCTACACCATACTAACTGAATGTGTCATCCTTCTACAATCTACACCATACTAACTGAATGTGTCATCCTTCTACAATCTACACCATACTAACTGAATGTGTCATCCTTCTACAATCTACACCATAGTAACTGAATGTGTCATCCTTCTACAATCTACACCATACTAACTGAATGTGTCATCCTTCTACAATCTACACCATACTAACTGAATGTGTCATCCTTCTACAATCTACACCATACTAACTGAATGTGTCATCCTTCTACAATCTACACCATACTAACTGAATGTGTCATCCTTCTACAATCTACACCATACTAACTGAATGTGTCATCCTTCTACAATCTACACCATACTAACTGAATGTGTCATCCTTCTACAATCTACACCATACTAACTGAATGTGTCATCCTTCTACAATCTACACCATACTAACTGAATGTGTCATCCTTCTACAATCTACATCATACTAACTGAATGTGTCATCCTTCTACAATCTACACCATACTAACTGAATGTGTCATCCTTCTACAACCTACACCATAGTAACTGAATGTGTCATCCTTCTACAATCTACACCATACTAACTGAATGTGTCATCCTTCTACAATCTACACCATACTAACTGAATGTGTCATCCTTCTACAATCTACACCATACTAACTGAATGTGTCATCCTTCTACAATCTACACCATACTAACTGAATGTGTCATCCTTCTACAATCTACACCATACTAACTGAATGTGTCATCCTTCTACAATCTACACCATACTAACTGAATGTGTCATCCTTCTACAATCTACACCATACTAACTGAATGTGTCATCCTTCTACAATCTACACCATACTAACTGAATGTGTCATCCTTCTACAATCTACACCATACTAACTGAATGTGTCATCCTTCTACAATCTACACCATACTAACTGAATGTGTCATCCTTCTACAATCTACACCATACTAACTGAATGTGTCATCCTTCTACAATCTACACCATACTAACTGAATGTGTCATCCTTCTACAATCTACACCATAGTAACTGAATGTGTCATCCTTCTACAATCTACACCATACTAACTGAATGTGTCATCCTTCTACAATCTACACCATACTAACTGAATGTGTCATCCTTCTACAATCTACACCATACTAACTGAATGTGTCATCCTTCTACAATCTACACCATACTAACTGAATGTGTCATCCTTCTACAATCTACACCATACTAACTGAATGTGTCATCCTTCTACAATCTACACCATAGTAACTGAATGTGTCATCCTTCTACAATCTACACCATACTAACTGAATGTGTCATCCTTCTACAATCTACACCATAGTAACTGAATGTGTCATCCTTCTACAATCTACACCATACTAACTGAATGTGTCATCCTTCTACAATCTACACCATAGTAACTGAATGTGTCATCCTTCTACAATCTACACCATACTAACTGAATGTGTCATCCTTCTACAATCTACACCATACTAACTGAATGTGTCATCCTTCTACAATCTACAACATACTAACTGAATGTGTCATCCTTCTACAATCTACACCATACTAACTGAATGTGTCATCCTTCTACAATCTACACCATACTAACTGAATGTGTCATCCTTCTACAATCTACACCATACTAACTGAATGTGTCATCCTTCTACAATCTACACCATACTAACTGAATGTGTCATCCTTCTACAATCTACACCATACTAACTGAATGTGTCATCCTTCTACAATCTACACCATAGTAACTGAATGTGTCATCCTTCTACAATCTACACCATACTAACTGAATGTGTCATCCTTCTACAATCTACACCATACTAACTGAATGTGTCATCCTTCTACAATCTACACCATACTAACTGAATGTGTCATCCTTCTACAATCTACACCATACTAACTGAATGTGTCATCCTTCTACAATCTACACCATAGTAACTGAATGTGTCATCCTTCTACAATCTACACCATACTAACTGAATGTGTCATCCTTCTACAATCTACACCATACTAACTGAATGTGTCATCCTTCTACAATCTACACCATACTAACTGAATGTGTCATCCTTCTACAATCTACACCATACTAACTGAATGTGTCATCCTTCTACAATCTACACCATACTAACTGAATGTGTCATCCTTCTACAATCTACACCATACTAACTGAATGTGTCATCCTTCTACAATCTACACCATACTAACTGAATGTGTCATCCTTCTACAATCTACACCATACTAACTGAATGTGTCATCCTTCTACAATCTACACCATACTAACTGAATGTGTCATCCTTCTACAATCTACATCATACTAACTGAATGTGTCATCCTTCTACAATCTACACCATAGTAACTGAATGTGTCATCCTTCTACAATCTACACCATACTAACTGAATGTGTCATCCTTCTACAATCTACACCATACTAACTGAATGTGTCATCCTTCTACAATCTACACCATACTAACTGAATGTGTCATCCTTCTACAATCTACACCATACTAACTGAATGTGTCATCCTTCTACAATCTACACCATACTAACTGAACGTGTGAGGTTTGGTATATGGATATGGATACAGAGAGGGAGGAGAGAGAGAGGAGAGAGGGAAGAGAGGGATAAGAGAGTGTGGAGAGGAAGGAGAGAGGGAAGAGAGGGATAAGAGAGTGTGGAGAGGAAGGAGAGAGGGAGGAGAGAGTGTGGAGAGGAAGGAGAGAGGGAGGAGAGGGAGGAGAGAGTGTGGAGAGGAAGGAGAGGGAGGAAAGGGAGGAGAGAGTGTGGAGAGGAAGGAGAGAGGGAGGAGAAAGTGTGGAGAGGGAGGAGAGAGTGTGGAGAGGAAGGAGAGAGGGAGGAGAGGGAGGAGAGAGTGTGGAGAGTGTGGAGAGGGAGGAGAGAGTGTGGAGAGGAAGGAGAGAGGGAGGAGAGGGAGGAGAGAGTGTGGAGAGGAAGGAGAGAGGGAGGAGAGAGTGTGGAGAGGAAGGAGAGAGGGAGGAGAGGGAGGAGAGAGTGTGGAGAGGAAGGAGAGAGGGAGGAGAGGGAGGAGAGAGTGTGGAGAGGAAGGAGAAAGGGAGGAGATAGTGTGGAGAGGAAGGAGAGAGGGAGGAGAGGGAGGAGAGAGTGTGGAGTGGAAGGAGAGAGGGAGGAGAGGGAGGAGAGAGTGTGGAGAGGAAGGAGAGGGAGGAAAGGGAGGAGATAGTGTGGAGAGGAAGGAGAGAGGGAGGAGAGAGTGTGGAGAGGGAGGAGAGAGTGTGGAGAGGAAGGAGAGAGGGAGGAGAGGGAGGAGAGAGTGTGGAGAGGAAGGAGAGAGGGAAGAGAGGGAGGAGAGTGTGGAGAGGAAGGAGAGAGGGAGGAGAGGGGGAGAGAGTGTGGAGAGGAAGGGGAGAGGGAGGAGAGGGAGGGGAGAGTGTGGAGAGGAAGGAGAGAGGGAGGAGAGGGAGGAGAGTGTGGAGAGGAAGGAGAGAGGGAGGAGAGGAAGGAGAGAGTGTGGAGAGGAAGGAGAGAGGGAGGAGAGAGGGAGGAGAGAGTGTAGAAATGAAGGAGAGAGGGAGTAGAGGGAGGAAAGAGTGTGGAGAGGAAGGAGAGAGGGAGCAGAGGGAGGAGAGAGTGTGGAGAGGAAAGAGAGAGGGAGAGAGGGAGGAGAGGAAGGCGAGAGGGAGGTGAGAGTGTGGAGAGGAAGGAGAGAGGGAGGAGATAGTGTGGAGAGGAAGGAGAGAGGGAGGAGAGGGAGGAGAGAGTGTGGAGAGGAAGGAGAGAGTGTGGAGAGGGAGGAGAGAGTGTGGAGAGGAAGGAGAGGGAGGAAAGGGAGGAGATAGTGTGGAGAGGAAGGAGAGAGGGAGGAGAGAGTGTGGAGAGGGAGGAGAGAGTGTGGAGAGGAAGGAGAGAGGGAGGAGAGGGAGGAGAGTGTGTGGAGAGGAAGGAGAGAGGGAAGAGAGGGAGGAGAGTGTGGAGAGGAAGGAGAGAGGGAGGAGAGGGGGAGAGAGTGTGGAGAGGAAGGGGAGAGGGAGGAGAGGGAGGAGAGAGTGTGGAGAGGAAGGAGAGAGGGAGGAGAGGGAGGAGAGAGTGTGGAGAGGAAGGAGAGAGGGAGGAGAGGAAGGAGAGAGTGTGGAGAGGAAGGAGAGAGGGAGGAGAGAGGGAGGAGAGAGTGTGGAGAGGAAGGAGAGAGGGAGCAGAGGGAGGAGAGAGTGTGGAGAGGAAAGAGAGAGGGAGAGAGGGAGGAGAGGAAGGCGAGAGGGAGGTGAGAGTGTGGAGAGGAAGGAGAGAGGGAGGAGATAGTGTGGAGAGGAAGGAGAGAGGGAGGAGAGGGAGGAGAGAGTGTGGAGAGGAAGGAGAGAGTGAGGAGAGGGAGGAGAGAGTGTGGAGAGGAAGGAGAGGGAGGAAAGGGAGGAGATAGTGTGGAGAGGAAGGAGAGAGGGAGGAGAGAGTGTGGAGAGGAAGGAGAGAGGGAGGAGAGGGAGGAGAGAGTGTGGAGAGGAAGGAGAGAGGGAAGAGAGGGAGGAGAGTGTGGAGAGGAAGGAGAGAGGGAGGAGAGGGGGAGAGAGTGTGGAGAGGAAGGGGAGATGGAGAGAGGGAGGAGAGGAAGGCGAGAGGGAGGTGAGAGTGTGGAGAGGAAGGAGAGAGGGAGGAGATAGTGTGGAGAGGAAGGAGAGAGGGAGGAGAGGGAGGAGAGAGTGTGGAGAGGAAGGAGAGAGGGAGGAGAGGGAGGAGAGAGTGTGGAGAGGAAGGAGAGGGAGGAAAGGGAGGAGATAGTGTGGAGAGGAAGGAGAGAGGGAGGAGAGAGTGTGGAGAGGAAGGAGAGAGGGAGGAGAGGGAGGAGAGAGTGTGGAGAGGAAGGAGAGAGGGAAGAGAGGGAGGAGAGTGTGGAGAGGAAGGAGAGAGGGAGGAGAGGGGGAGAGAGTGTGGAGAGGAAGGGGAGAGGGAGGAGAGGGAGGAAAGAGTGTGGAGAGGAAGGAGAGAGGGAGGAGAGGGAGGAGAGAGTGTGGAGAGGAAGGAGAGAGGGAGGAGAGGAAGGAGAGAGTGTGGAGAGGAAGGAGAGAGGGAGGAGAGAGGGAGGAGAGAGTGTGGAAATGAAGGAGAGAGGGAGTAGAGGGAGGAAAGAGTGTGGAGAGGAAGGAGAGAGGGAGCAGAGGGAGGAGAGAGTGTGGAGAGGAAAGAGAGAGGGAGAGAGGGAGGAGAGGAAGGCGAGAGGGAGGTGAGAGTGTGGAGAGGAAGGAGAGAGGGAGGAGAGGAAAGAGAGAGGGAGAGAGGGAGGAGAGGAAGGCGAGAGGGAGGTGAGAGTGTGGAGAGGAAGGAGAGAGGGAGGAGATAGTGTGGAGAGGAAGGAGAGAGGGAGGAGTGGGAGGAGAGAGTGTGGAGAGGAAGGAGAGAGTGTGGAGAGGGAGGAGAGAGTGTGGAGAGGAAGGAGAGGGAGGAAAGGGAGGAGATAGTGTGGAGAGGAAGGAGAGAGGGAGGAGAGAGTGTGGAGAGGGAGGAGAGAGTGTGGAGAGGAAGGAGAGAGGGAGGAGAGGGAGGAGAGAGTGTGGAGAGGAAGGAGAGAGGGAAGAGAGGGAGGAGAGTGTGGAGAGGAAGGAGAGAGGGAGGAGAGGGGGAGAGAGTGTGGAGAGGAAGGGGAGAGGGAGGAGAGGGAGGAGAGAGTGTGGAGAGGAAGGAGAGAGGGAGGAGAGGGAGGAGAGAGTGTGGAGAGGAAGGAGAGAGGGAGGAGAGGAAGGAGAGAGTGTGGAGAGGAAGGAGAGAGGGAGGAGAGAGGGAGGAGAGAGTGTGGAGAGGAAGGAGAGAGGGAGCAGAGGGAGGAGAGAGTGTGGAGAGGAAAGAGAGAGGGAGAGAGGGAGGAGAGGAAGGCGAGAGGGAGGTGAGAGTGTGGAGAGGAAGGAGAGAGGGAGGAGATAGTGTGGAGAGGAAGGAGAGAGGGAGGAGAGGGAGGAGAGAGTGTGGAGAGGAAGGAGAGAGTGAGGAGAGGGAGGAGAGAGTGTGGAGAGGAAGGAGAGGGAGGAAAGGGAGGAGATAGTGTGGAGAGGAAGGAGAGAGGGAGGAGAGAGTGTGGAGAGGAAGGAGAGAGGGAGGAGAGGGAGGAGAGAGTGTGGAGAGGAAGGAGAGAGGGAAGAGAGGGAGGAGAGTGTGGAGAGGAAGGAGAGAGGGAGGAGAGGGGGAGAGAGTGTGGAGAGGAAGGGGAGATGGAGAGAGGGAGGAGAGGAAGGCGAGAGGGAGGTGAGAGTGTGGAGAGGAAGGAGAGAGGGAGGAGATAGTGTGGAGAGGAAGGAGAGAGGGAGGAGAGGGAGGAGAGAGTGTGGAGAGGAAGGAGAGAGGGAGGAGAGGGAGGAGAGAGTGTGGAGAGGAAGGAGAGGGAGGAAAGGGAGGAGATAGTGTGGAGAGGAAGGAGAGAGGGTGGAGAGAGTGTGGAGAGGAAGGAGAGAGGGAGGAGAGGGAGGAGAGAGTGTGGAGAGGAAGGAGAGAGGGAAGAGAGGGAGGAGAGTGTGGAGAGGAAGGAGAGAGGGAGGAGAGGGGGAGAGAGTGTGGAGAGGAAGGGGAGAGGGAGGAGAGGAAAGAGAGAGGGAGAGAGGGAGGAGAGGAAGGCGAGAGGGAGGTGAGAGTGTGGAGAGGAAGGAGAGAGGGAGGAGATAGTGTGGAGAGGAAGGAGAGAGGGAGGAGAGGGAGGAGAGAGTGTGGAGAGGAAGGAGAGAGTGTGGAGAGGGAGGAGAGAGTGTGGAGAGGAAGGAGAGGGAGGAAAGGGAGGAGATAGTGTGGAGAGGAAGGAGAGAGGGAGGAGAGAGTGTGGAGAGGGAGGAGAGAGTGTGGAGAGGAAGGAGAGAGGGAGGAGAGGGAGGAGAGAGTGTGGAGAGGAAGGAGAGAGGGAAGAGAGGGAGGAGAGTGTGGAGAGGAAGGAGAGAGGGAGGAGAGGGGGAGAGAGTGTGGAGAGGAAGGGGAGAGGGAGGAGAGGGAGGAGAGAGTGTGGAGAGGAAGGAGAGAGGGAGGAGAGGGAGGAGAGAGTGTGGAGAGGAAGGAGAGAGGGAGGAGAGGAAGGAGAGAGTGTGGAGAGGAAGGAGAGAGGGAGGAGAGAGGGAGGAGAGAGTGTGGAGAGGAAGGAGAGAGGGAGCAGAGGGAGGAGAGAGTGTGGAGAGGAAAGAGAGAGGGAGAGAGGGAGGAGAGGAAGGCGAGAGGGAGGTGAGAGTGTGGAGAGGAAGGAGAGAGGGAGGAGATAGTGTGGAGAGGAAGGAGAGAGGGAGGAGAGGGAGGAGAGAGTGTGGAGAGGAAGGAGAGAGTGAGGAGAGGGAGGAGAGAGTGTGGAGAGGAAGGAGAGGGAGGAAAGGGAGGAGATAGTGTGGAGAGGAAGGAGAGAGGGAGGAGAGAGTGTGGAGAGGAAGGAGAGAGGGAGGAGAGGGAGGAGAGAGTGTGGAGAGGAAGGAGAGAGGGAAGAGAGGGAGGAGAGTGTGGAGAGGAAGGAGAGAGGGAGGAGAGGGGGAGAGAGTGTGGAGAGGAAGGGGAGATGGAGAGAGGGAGGAGAGGAAGGCGAGAGGGAGGTGAGAGTGTGGAGAGGAAGGAGAGAGGGAGGAGATAGTGTGGAGAGGAAGGAGAGAGGGAGGAGAGGGAGGAGAGAGTGTGGAGAGGAAGGAGAGAGGGAGGAGAGGGAGGAGAGAGTGTGGAGAGGAAGGAGAGGGAGGAAAGGGAGGAGATAGTGTGGAGAGGAAGGAGAGAGGGAGGAGAGAGTGTGGAGAGGAAGGAGAGAGGGAGGAGAGGGAGGAGAGAGTGTGGAGAGGAAGGAGAGAGGGAAGAGAGGGAGGAGAGTGTGGAGAGGAAGGAGAGAGGGAGGAGAGGGGGAGAGAGTGTGGAGAGGAAGGGGAGAGGGAGGAGAGGGAGGAAAGAGTGTGGAGAGGAAGGAGAGAGGGAGGAGAGGGAGGAGAGAGTGTGGAGAGGAAGGAGAGAGGGAGGAGAGGAAGGAGAGAGTGTGGAGAGGAAGGAGAGAGGGAGGAGAGAGGGAGGAGAGAGTGTGGAAATGAAGGAGAGAGGGAGTAGAGGGAGGAAAGAGTGTGGAGAGGAAGGAGAGAGGGAGCAGAGGGAGGAGAGAGTGTGGAGAGGAAAGAGAGAGGGAGAGAGGGAGGAGAGGAAGGCGAGAGGGAGGTGAGAGTGTGGAGAGGAAGGAGAGAGGGAGGAGAGGAAGGAGAGAGTGTGGAGAGGAAGGAGAGAGGGAGGAAAGAGTGTGGAGAGAGGGAGGAGAGAGTGTGGAGAGAAGGGAGAAGTGTTTTTCATACACCAATATGTCTCAGGAAGCAGGCCTGAGGAGTGCTTTAATGATTCTGTCAACAGGTCTGCCAGTACTGTCCTCTGCTCGGACTGTCAGTCTGCCTACTGCCCCCTGCTCAGACCATCAGTCTCCCTGCCAGCACTGCCCCCTGCTCAGACCGTCAGTCTCCCTGCCAGTACTGCCCTCTGCTCAGACTGTCAGTCTGTCTACTGCCCCCTGCTCAGACAATCAGTCTCCTTGCCAGCACTGCCCCCTGCTCAGACCGTCAGTCTCCCTGCCAGTACTGCCCTCTGCTCAGACTGTCAGTCTGTCTACTGCCCCCTGCTCAGACCATCAGTCTCCTTGCCAGCACTGCCCCCTGCTCAGACCATCAGTCTCCCTGCCAGTACTGCCCCCTGCTCAGACCATCAGTCTGCCTGCTAGTACTGCCCCCTGCTCAGACTGTCAGTCTGCCGGCCAGTACTGCCCCCTGCTCAGACTGTCAGTCTGCCGGCCAGTGTACCAACATACCAACCTCTAAAGGAGTGTGTAGAGACTGCCGACAGTGTTAAGTGCATAGCAGTCCCTGGTTCAAAATAGTAGGCCTACTTGTTTTTCTTTCAAATAATTTAGCACACTGGGGCCAATGGAGTAGAGGAAGGAGAGAGTGTGGAGAGGAAGGAGAGAGGGAGGAAAGAGTGTGGAGAGAGGGAGGAGAGAGTGTGGAGAGAAGGGAGAAGTGTTTTTCATACACCAATATGTCTCAGGAAGCAGGCCTGAGGAGTGCTTTAATGATTCTGTCAACAGGTCTGCCAGTACTGTCCTCTGCTCGGACTGTCAGTCTGCCTACTGCCCCCTGCTCAGACCATCAGTCTCCCTGCCAGCACTGCCCCCTGCTCAGACCGTCAGTCTCCCTGCCAGTACTGCCCTCTGCTCAGACTGTCAGTCTGTCTACTGCCCCCTGCTCAGACAATCAGTCTCCTTGCCAGCACTGCCCCCTGCTCAGACCGTCAGTCTCCCTGCCAGTACTGCCCTCTGCTCAGACTGTCAGTCTGTCTACTGCCCCCTGCTCAGACCATCAGTCTCCTTGCCAGCACTGCCCCCTGCTCAGACCATCAGTCTCCCTGCCAGTACTGCCCCCTGCTCAGACCATCAGTCTGCCTGCTAGTACTGCCCCCTGCTCAGACTGTCAGTCTGCCGGCCAGTACTGCCCCCTGCTCAGACTGTCAGTCTGCCGGCCAGTGTACCAACATACCAACCTCTAAAGGAGTGTGTAGAGACTGCCGACAGTGTTAAGTGCATAGCAGTCCCTGGTTCAAAATAGTAGGCCTACTTGTTTTTCTTTCAAATAATTTAGCACACTGGGGCCAATGGAGTAGTCCCAAAAGTGTAAGCCCCGCCCATCTGGCACTATGTGTCAAATAGGGGGCATGTCAGCTAAGAGGCTAGGTCAGAAGTTTGGGAGGGGGGTGGAAGCAGAGTTTCCTGTTGAAGCAGCGTCCAGTAGCATAGTGGTCGGTTGGCTCATTAAGAGAGAACACAACCATTTCTGTCCCCACCAACAACAACTCTCTTTTACTAACATGAAAAGACCTCACTATTTACAAGCAGGGTGACAAAAAAGATTTGTTCACTTTTGATTACCAATAAACCATAATAAAACCACATAAGGTTTACTGCTCAGAGTCTATTACTATCCTTTGTACTAGTTTACATCACATAAAAATCACATGGAAGTGAAATAGCCGTCCTCTTCATCCAAGGACTCGTTGCTGACGTGATCCTGGGAAAGTGGCATCTGTGGTGCCTTGATGTTTGCAGCTCCTCTTTATGTGATCACATGATGAACAGTTGACGGAGTCATGTCTTCTTTCTACTAAACACCATTGATCTGTACAGGACAGTGTGGTTTGTGACTCCACTAGATGCTTGTCATTATGGAAGTAGGTCTCCTTCCTGAACACTGACAAACTCATGGCCTGTCAGTACCTCCCTCTTTTTAACAGTCATCCAAACGAAAGAAGGAAAGTCAGGGAGGGATGTATAATGTATAAAGGACCGTTTTTTAATACATTTTGACGGTGAGGAAATATAATCCGTTTATAATTGAATCTATTTAAAGTGAGGCCCTACGGACTTCGGTGAAGACTGAATGCGGCCCGCGGGGCAAAATGAATTTGACACCCCTTATCTAGCTACTTCTATGAATTGTCCCAGCCCGGTTCCTCATCTCAGTAGTGGCAGGGAAGCAGCTGTTGGCTGAAACACAAGCTGCAGATTGTAGCTTTAAGTATAGATGGTTAAACCCCCAGCAACATGTTGATGCCACTGGGAGGGCCTATTTGATGTGTTTTACTACTGTGGCCCCTCATACATTCCTGTTCTAATCTACTCAGATGAAGCAGTGACAATATAAAGTGTCTTCTGACACCGTCAGCTCAACGTCAACTCACTAAACATACGTCTTCACCCTTCACCTCTGCAGAATCACATGCCCACTTTCTATCAGTTCATTTACTGGTTTCTCTAAAGACCAGTTTAACGACCTGTCTGTCTGTCTGTCTGTCTGTCTGTCTGTCTGTCTGTCTGTCTTGTTTAATCATAGGCTTTTAAGTGCAATGTAAATGTACAGTAAATGACCATCATTCATCTCCATGTTGAAGTGATATGTCAGCACAGGACTGGCCTTGACATGACCTGTAGTTATTGTCTAAGGAGGAACCGTTAAGGTACTATGGGAAATGATTTCCCGGTAAAGTTTTATTCTCTTCAGCATTGTTTCTACTAGGTTTTACTGTCTCTCTGTAATAAACTGTTCCCTGGTGGAGGCCAGAAAGAGGTGACAGTTCACATGTGTCTGTGTCTGTGTCTGTGTCTGAGTGTGTGTCTGTGTCTGTGTCTGTGTCTGTGTCTGTGTCTGAGTATGTGTCTGTGTCTGTGTCTGTGTCTGAGTGTGTGACTGTGTGTGTGTGTGTGTCTACACAGTGTTGATTAATCTGAGCCTTGAGTCTTGGATGTGGTAAAGCTGTTTAGAGTCTTGGATGTGGTAAAGATGTTTAGAGTCTTGGATGTGGTAAAGATGTTTAGGGTCTTGAATGTGGTAAAGATGTTTAGAGTCTTGGATGTGGTAAAGATGTTTAGAGTCTTGGATGTGGTAAAGATGTTGAGAGTCTTGGATGTGGTAAACATGTTTAGAGTCTTGGATTTGTTAAAGATGTTTAGAGTCTTGGATGTGGTAAAGATGTTTAGAGTCTTGGATGTGGTAAACATGTTTAGAGTCTTGGATTTGGTAAAGATGTTTAGAGTCTTGGATGTGGTAAAGATGTTTAGAGTCTTGGGTGTGGTAAAGATGTTTAGAGTATTGGATGTGGTAAAGCTGTTTAGAGTCTTGGATGTGGTAAACATGTTTAGAGTCTTGGATTTGGTAAAGATGTTTAGAGTCTTGGATGTGGTAAAGATGTTTAGAGTCTTGGATGTGGTAAAGATGTTTAGAGTCTTGGGTGTGGTAAAGATGTTTAGAGTCTTGGATGTGGTAATGTCTGTGTCTGTGTCTGAGTGTGTGTCTGTGTCTGTGTCTGTGTCTGTGTCTGAGTATGTGTCTGTGTCTGTGTCTGTGTCTGAGTGTGTGACTGTGTGTGTGTGTCTACACAGTGTTGATTAATCTGAGCCTTGAGTCTTGGATGTGGTAAAGCTGTTTAGAGTCTTGGATGTGGTAAAGATGTTTAGAGTCTTGGATGTGGTAAAGATGTTTAGGGTCTTGAATGTGGTAAAGATGTTTAGAGTCTTGGATGTGGTAAAGATGTTTAGAGTCTTGGATGTGGTAAAGATGTTGAGAGTCTTGGATGTGGTAAACATGTTTAGAGTCTTGGATTTGTTAAAGATGTTTAGAGTCTTGGATGTGGTAAAGATGTTTAGAGTCTTGGATGTGGTAAACATGTTTAGAGTCTTGGATTTGGTAAAGATGTTTAGAGTCTTGGATGTGGTAAAGATGTTTAGAGTCTTGGGTGTGGTAAAGATGTTTAGAGTATTGGATGTGGTAAAGCTGTTTAGAGTCTTGGATGTGGTAAACATGTTTAGAGTCTTGGATTTGGTAAAGATGTTTAGAGTCTTGGATGTGGTAAAGATGTTTAGAGTCTTGGATGTGGTAAAGATGTTTAGAGTCTTGGGTGTGGTAAAGATGTTTAGAGTCTTGGATGTGGTAATGTCTGTGTCTGTGTCTGAGTGTGTGTCTGTGTCTGTGTCTGTGTCTGTGTCTGAGTATGTGTCTGTGTCTGTGTCTGTGTCTGAGTGTGTGACTGTGTGTGTGTGTGTGTCTACACAGTGTTGATTAATCTGAGCCTTGAGTCTTGGATGTGGTAAAGCTGTTTAGAGTCTTGGATGTGGTAAAGATGTTTAGAGTCTTGGATGTGGTAAAGATGTTTATAGTCTTGGATGTGGTAAAGATGTTTAGAGTCTTGGATGTGGTAAAGATGTTGAGAGTCTTGGATGTGGTAAACATGTTTAGAGTCTTGGATTTGTTAAAGATGTTTAGAGTCTTGGATGTGGTAAAGATGTTTAGAGTCTTGGATGTGGTAAACATGTTTAGAGTCTTGGATTTGGTAAAGATGTTTAGAGTCTTGGATGTGGTAAAGATGTTTAGAGTCTTGGGTGTGGTAAAGATGTTTAGAGTATTGGATGTGGTAAAGCTGTTTAGAGTCTTGGATGTGGTAAACATGTTTAGAGTCTTGGATTTGGTAAAGATGTTTAGAGTCTTGGATGTGGTAAAGATGTTTAGAGTCTTGGATGTGGTAAAGATGTTTAGAGTCTTGGGTGTGGTAAAGATGTTTAGAGTCTTGGATGTGGTAAAGATGTTTAGAGTCTTGGGTGTGGTAAAGATGTTTAGAGTCTTGGATGTGGTGAAGATGATTAGAGTCTTGGATGTGGTAAACATGTTTAGAGTCTTGGATTTGGTAAAGATGTTTAGAGTCTTGGCTGTGGTAAAGATGTTTAGAGTCTTGGATGTGGTAAACATGTTTAGAGTCTTGGATTTGGTAAAGATGTTTAGAGTCTTGGATGTGGTAAAGATGTTTAGAGTCTTGGATGTGGTAAACATGTTTAGAGTCTTGGATTTGGTAAAGATGTTTAGAGTCTTGGATGTGGTAAAGATGTTTAGAGTCTTGGGTGTGGTAAAGATGTTTAGAGTCTTGGATGTGGTGAAGATGATTAGAGTCTTGGATGTAGTAAAGATGTTTAGAGTCTTGGATGTGGTAAAGATGTTTAGAGTCTTGGGTGTGGTAAAGATGTTTAGAGTCTTGGATGTGGTGAAGATGATTAGAGTCTTGGATGTGGTAAAGATGTTTAGAGTCTTGGATGTGGTAAATATGTTTAGAGTCTTGGCTGTGGTAAAGATGTTTAGAGTCTTGGATGTGGTAAAGATGTTTTGAGTCTTGGCTGTGGTAAAGATGTTTAGAGTCTTGGATGTGGTAAAGATGTTTAGAGTCTTGGATGTGGTAAAGATGTTTAGGGTCTTGGATGTGGTAAAGATGTTTAGGAAGAACTGGTCCCATTGTTTGTACTTTTATTTGTAGGACCCAAGACACCTCCCTCCATTGTCTCCCTGGGGGTTAGGACCCCAGACATCTCCCTCCTCCTTTGTCTACCCTGTGGGTTAGGCCCCAGACACACAGGACCTCCCTCCTTTGTTTCCCCTGTGGGTTAGGACCATAGACACACAGCACCTCCCTCCTTGTCTCCCTGTGGGTTAGGACCCCAGACTCACAGCACCTCCCTCCTTCGTCTCCCTGTGGGTTAGGAACCCAGACACCTCCCTCCTCCTTTGTCTTCCTGTGGGTTAGGACCCAAGACACACAGCACCTCCCTCCTTTGTGTCCCTGTGTCTTAGGACCCCAGACACACATCACCTCCCTCCTTTGTGTCCCTGTGTGTTAGGACCCCAGACACACAACACCTCCCTCCTTTGTCTCCCTTTGTGTTAGGACCCTAGACACAGAGCACCTCCCTCCTTTGTGTCCCTGTGTCTTAGGACCCCAGACACACATCACCTCCCTCCTTTGTGTCCCTGTGTGTTAGGACCCCAGACACACAACACCTCCCTCCTTTGTCTCCCTTTGTGTTAGGACCCTAGACACAGAGCACCTCCCTCCTTTGTGTCCCTGTGTGTTAGGACCCCAGACACACAACACCTCCCTCCTTTGTCTCCCTGTGTGTTAGGACCCTAGACACACATCACCTCCCTCCTTTGTGTCCCTGTGTGTTAGGACCCTAGACACAGAGCACCTCCCTCCTTTGTCTCCCTGTGTGTTAGGACCCCAAACACAGAGCACCTCCCTCCTTTGTGTCCCTGTGTGTAAGGAACCTAGACACAGAGCAGCTCCCTCCTTTGTCCCCCTGTGTGTTAGGACCCTAGTTACAGAGCACCTACCTCCTTTGTGTCCCTGTGTGTTAGGACCCTAGACACAGAGCACCTCCCTCCTTTGTCTCCCTGTGTGTTAGGACCCTAGACACAGAGCACCTCCCTCCTTTGTCTCCCTGTGTGTTAGGACCCTAGACACAGAGCACCTCCCTCCTTTGTGTCCCTGTGTGTTAGGACCCTAGACACAGAGCACCTGCCTCCTTTGTGTCCCTGTGTGTAAGGACCCTAGATACAGAGCACCTCCCTCCTTTGTGTCCCTCCACCCTGTGTGTTAGGACCCTAGACACAGAGCACCTCCCTCCTTTGTGTCCCTGTGTGTTAGGACCCCAGACACAGAGCACCTCCCTCCTTTGTGTCCCTCCACCCTGTTTGTTCTCTCCCTTTATAAAGTATTGAGCCATAATGGATAAGCCACAGGGCAACAACACCCATTTATTTCCCTAACAGTAGACATATATTTAGTGTTTTTACTATACGGAAGCTATATTTAATGGGAATGCAGAGCCTTGACCACGGGCTAAGGACACGTTCCTCATCACCCATAATACCCTGTTTCCATCCAGCCAAATAAAGAGAGAGAGAGGTATGTGTGTGTGTGTGTGTGTGTGTGTGTGTGTGTGTGTGTGTGTGTGTGTGTGTGTGTGTGTGTGTGTGTGTGTGTGTGTGTGTGTGTGTGTGTGTGTGTGTGTGTGTGTGTGTGTGTGTGTGTGTGAGAGAGAGAGTGTGAGAGAAAGAGAACTCAATAGTATTATTTTCTTGTTATTCCAGATGCTGGTCATTTGAACAAGACATTCTGTCCATTATAACAGGAGAGTGAGGAGAATAAGACATTCTGTCCATTATAACAGGAGAGTGAGGAGAATAAGACATTCTGTCCATTATAACAGGAGAGTGAGGAGAATAAGACATTCTGTCCATTATAACAGGAGAGTGAGGAGAATAAGATATTCTGTCCATTATAACAGGAGAGTGAGGAGAATAAGACATTCTGTCCATTATAACAGGAGAGTGAGGAGAATAAGACATTCTGTCCATTATAACAGGAGAGTGAGGAGAATAAGACAGTCTGTCCATTATAACAGGAGAGTGAGGAGAATAAGACATTCTGTCCATTATAACAGGAGAGTGAGGAGAATAAGACATTCTGTCCATTATAACAGGAGAGTGAGGAGAATAAGATATTCTGTCCATTATAACAGGAGAGTGAGGAGAATAAGACATTCTGTCCATTATAACAGGAGAGTGAGGAGAATAAGACATTATGTCCATTATAACAGGAGAGTGAGGAGAATAAGACATTCTGTCCATTATAACAGGAGAGTGAGGAGAATAAGACATTCTGTCCATTATAACAGGAGAGTGAGGAGAATAAGACATTCTGTCCATTATAACAGGAGAGTGAGGAGAATAAGACATTCTGTCCATTATAACAGGAGAGTGAGGAGAATAAGACATTCTGTCCATTATAACAGGAGAGTGAGGAGAATATGACATTCTGTCCATTATAACAGGAGAGTGAGGAGAATAAGACATTCTGTCCATTATAACAGGAGAGTGAGGAGAATAAGACATCCTGTCCATTATAACAGGAGAGTGAGGAGAATAAGACATTCTGTCCATTATAAGAGGAGAGTGAAGTAAATAAGACAGTCTGTCCATTATAACAGGAGAGTGAGGAGAATAAGACATTCTGTCCATTATAACAGGAGAGTGGAGTAAATAAGACATTCTGTCCATTATAACAGGAGAGTGAGGAGAATAAGACATCCTGTCCATTATAACAGGAGAGTGAGGAGAATAAGACATTCTGTCCATTATAACAGGAGAGTGAGGAGAATAAGACATTCTGTCCATTATAACAGGAGAGTGAGGAGAATAAGACATTCTGTCCATTATAACAGGAGAGTGAGGAGAATAAGACATTCTGTCCATTATAACAGGAGAGTGGAGTAAATAAGACATTCTGTCCATTATAACAGGAGAGTGAGGAGAATAAGACATCCTGTCCATTATAACAGGAGAGTGAGGAGAATAAGACATTCTGTCCATTATAACAGGAGAGTGAGGAGAATAAGACATTATGTCCATTATAACAGGAGAGTGAGGAGAATAAGATATTCTGTCCATTATAACAGGAGAGTGAGGAGAATAAGACATTATGTCCATTATAACAGGAGAGTGAGGAGAATAAGACATTCTGTCCATTATAACAGGAGAGTGAGGATAATAAGACATTCTGTCCATTATAACAGGAGAGTGAGGAGAATAAGACATTATGTCCATTATAACAGGAGAGTGAGGAGAATAAGACATTCTGTCCATTATAACAGGAGAGTGAGGAGAATAAGACATTCTGTCCATTATAACAGGAGAGTGAGGAGAATAAGACATTCTGTCCATTATAACAGGAGAGTGAGGAGAATAAGACATTCTGTCCATTATAACAGGAGAGTGAGGAGAATAAGACAGTCTGTCCATTATAACAGGAGAGTGAGGAGAATAAGACAGTCTGTCCATTATAACAGGAGAGTGAGGAGAATAAGACATTCTGTCCATTATAACAGGAGAGTGAGGAGAATAAGACATTCTGTCCATTATAACAGGAGAGTGAGGAGAATAAGACATTATGTCCATTATAACAGGAGAGTGAGGAGAATAAGACATTCTGTCCATTATAACAGGAGAGTGAGGAGAATAAGACATTCTGTCCATTATAACAGGAGAGTGAGGAGAATAAGACATTCTGTCCATTATAACAGGAGAGTGAGGAGAATAAGACATTCTGTCCATTATAACAGGAGAGTGAGGAGAATAAGACATCCTGTCCATTATAACAGGAGAGTGAGGAGGATAAGACATCCTGTCCATTATAAGAGGGGAGTGAGGAGAATAAGACAGTCTGTCCATTATAACAGGACAGAATAAGACATTCTGTCCATTATAACAGGAGAGTGAGGAGAATAAGACATTCTGTCCATTATAACAGGAGAGTGAGGAGAATAAGACATTCTGTCCATTATAACAGGAGAGTGAGGAGAATAAGACATTCTGTCCATTATAACAGGAGAGTGAGGAGAATAAGACATTCTGTCCATTATAACAGGAGAGTGAGGAGAATAAGACATTCTGTCCATTATAACAGGAGAGTGAGGAGAATATGACATTCTGTCCATTATAACAGGAGAGTGAGGAGAATAAGACATTCTGTCCATTATAACAGGAGAGTGAAGTAAATAAGACAGTCTGTCCATTATAACAGGAGAGTGAGGAGAATAAGACATCCTGTCCATTATAACAGGAGAGTGAGGAGAATAAGACATTCTGTCCATTATAAGAGGAGAGTGAAGTAAATAAGACAGTCTGTCCATTATAACAGGAGAGTGAGGAGAATAAGACATTCTGTCCATTATAACAGGAGAGTGAGGAGAATAAGACATTCTGTCCATTATAACAGGAGAGTGAGGAGAATAAGATATTCTGTCCATTATAACAGGAGAGTGAGGAGAATAAGACATTCTGTCCATTATAACAGGAGAGTGAGGAGAATAAGACATTCTGTCCATTATAACAGGAGAGTGAGGAGAATAAGACAGTCTGTCCATTATAACAGGAGAGTGAGGAGAATAAGACATCCTGTCCATTATAACAGGAGAGTGAGGAGAATAAGACATTCTGTCCATTATAACAGGAGAGTGAGGAGAATAAGACATTCTGTCCATTATAACAGGAGAGTGAGGAGAATAAGACATTCTGTCCATTATAACAGGAGAGTGAGGAGAATAAGACATTCTGTCCATTATAACAGGAGAGTGAGGAGAATATGACATTCTGTCCATTATAACAGGAGAGTGAGGAGAATAAGACATTCTGTCCATTATAACAGGAGAGTGAGGAGAATAAGACATCCTGTCCATTATAACAGGAGAGTGAGGAGAATAAGACATTCTGTCCATTATAAGAGGAGAGTGAAGTAAATAAGACAGTCTGTCCATTATAACAGGAGAGTGAGGAGAATAAGACATTATGTCCATTATAACAGGAGAGTGGAGTAAATAAGACATTCTGTCCATTATAACAGGAGAGTGAGGAGAATAAGACATCCTGTCCATTATAACAGGAGAGTGAGGAGAATAAGACATTCTGTCCATTATAACAGGAGAGTGAGGAGAATAAGACATTCTGTCCATTATAACAGGAGAGTGAGGAGAATAAGACATTCTGTCCATTATAACAGGAGAGTGAGGAGAATAAGACATTCTGTCCATTATAACAGGAGAGTGGAGTAAATAAGACATTCTGTCCATTATAACAGGAGAGTGAGGAGAATAAGACATCCTGTCCATTATAACAGGAGAGTGAGGAGAATAAGACATTCTGTCCATTATAACAGGAGAGTGAGGAGAATAAGACATTATGTCCATTATAACAGGAGAGTGAGGAGAATAAGATATTCTGTCCATTATAACAGGAGAGTGAGGAGAATAAGACATTATGTCCATTATAACAGGAGAGTGAGGAGAATAAGACATTCTGTCCATTATAACAGGAGAGTGAGGATAATAAGACATTCTGTCCATTATAACAGGAGAGTGAGGAGAATAAGACATTATGTCCATTATAACAGGAGAGTGAGGAGAATAAGACATTCTGTCCATTATAACAGGAGAGTGAGGAGAATAAGACATTCTGTCCATTATAACAGGAGAGTGAGGAGAATAAGACATTCTGTCCATTATAACAGGAGAGTGAGGAGAATAAGACATTCTGTCCATTATAACAGGAGAGTGAGGAGAATAAGACATTCTGTCCATTATAACAGGAGAGTGAGGAGAATAAGACAGTCTGTCCATTATAACAGGAGAGTGAGGAGAATAAGACAGTCTGTCCATTATAACAGGAGAGTGAGGAGAATAAGACATTCTGTCCATTATAACAGGAGAGTGAGGAGAATAAGACATTCTGTCCATTATAACAGGAGAGTGAGGAGAATAAGACATTATGTCCATTATAACAGGAGAGTGAGGAGAATAAGACATTCTGTCCATTATAACAGGAGAGTGAGGAGAATAAGACATTCTGTCCATTATAACAGGAGAGTGAGGAGAATAAGACATTCTGTCCATTATAACAGGAGAGTGAGGAGAATAAGACATTCTGTCCATTATAACAGGAGAGTGAGGAGAATAAGACATCCTGTCCATTATAACAGGAGAGTGAGGAGGATAAGACATCCTGTCCATTATAACAGGAGAGTGAGGAGAATAAGACAGTCTGTCCATTATAACAGGACAGAATAAGACATTCTGTCCATTATAACAGGAGAGTGATGAGAATAAGACATTCTGTCCATTATAACAGGAGAGTGAGGAGAATAAGACATTCTGTCCATTATAACAGGAGAGTGAGGAGAATAAGACATTCTGTCCATTATAACAGGAGAGTGAGGAGAATAAGACATTCTGTCCATTATAACAGGAGAGTGAGGAGAATAAGACATTCTGTCCATTATAACAGGAGAGTGAGGAGAATATGACATTCTGTCCATTATAACAGGAGAGTGAGGAGAATAAGACATCCTGTCCATTATAACAGGAGAGTGAAGTAAATAAGACAGTCTGTCCATTATAACAGGAGAGTGAGGAGAATAAGACATCCTGTCCATTATAACAGGAGAGTGAGGAGAATAAGACATTCTGTCCATTATAAGAGGAGAGTGAAGTAAATAAGACAGTCTGTCCATTATAACAGGAGAGTGAGGAGAATAAGACATTCTGTCCATTATAACAGGAGAGTGGAGTAAATAAGACATTCTGTCCATTATAACAGGAGAGTGAGGAGAATAAGACATCCTGTCCATTATAACAGGAGAGTGAGGAGAATAAGACATTCTGTCCATTATAACAGGAGAGTGAGGAGAATAAGACATTATGTCCATTATAACAGGAGAGTGAGGAGAATAAGATATTCTGTCCATTATAACAGGAGAGTGAGGAGAATAAGACATTATGTCCATTATAACAGGAGAGTGAGGAGAATAAGACATTCTGTCCATTATAACAGGAGAGTGAGGATAATAAGACATTCTGTCCATTATAACAGGAGAGTGAGGAGAATAAGACATTATGTCCATTATAACAGGAGAGTGAGGAGAATAAGACATTCTGTCCATTATAACAGG
Organism: Oncorhynchus clarkii lewisi; assembly: GCF_045791955.1. NCBI lineage: Eukaryota > Metazoa > Chordata > Actinopteri > Salmoniformes > Salmonidae > Oncorhynchus > Oncorhynchus clarkii. The sequence continues at coordinate 3,504,690 of NC_092153.1, forward strand.
AGAGTGAGGAGAATAAGACATTCTGTCCATTATAACAGGAGAGTGAGGAGAATAAGACATTCTGTCCATTATAACAGGAGAGTGAGGAGAATAAGACATTCTGTCCATTATAACAGGAGAGTGAGGAGAATAAGACATTCTGTCCATTATAACAGGAGAGTGAGGAGAATAAGACAGTCTGTCCATTATAACAGGAGAGTGAGGAGAATAAGACAGTCTGTCCATTATAACAGGAGAGTGAGGAGAATAAGACATTCTGTCCATTATAACAGGAGAGTGAGGAGAATAAGACATTCTGTCCATTATAACAGGAGAGTGAGGAGAATAAGACATTATGTCCATTATAACAGGAGAGTGAGGAGAATAAGACATTCTGTCCATTATAACAGGAGAGTGAGGAGAATAAGACATTCTGTCCATTATAACAGGAGAGTGAGGAGAATAAGACATTCTGTCCATTATAACAGGAGAGTGAGGAGAATAAGACATTCTGTCCATTATAACAGGAGAGTGAGGAGAATAAGACATCCTGTCCATTATAACAGGAGAGTGAGGAGGATAAGACATCCTGTCCATTATAACAGGAGAGTGAGGAGAATAAGACAGTCTGTCCATTATAACAGGACAGAATAAGACATTCTGTCCATTATAACAGGAGAGTGAGGAGAATAAGACATTCTGTCCATTATAACAGGAGAGTGAGGAGAATAAGACATTCTGTCCATTATAACAGGAGAGTGAGGAGAATAAGACATTCTGTCCATTATAACAGGAGAGTGAGGAGAATAAGACATTCTGTCCATTATAACAGGAGAGTGAGGAGAATAAGACATTCTGTCCATTATAACAGGAGAGTGAGGAGAATATGACATTCTGTCCATTATAACAGGAGAGTGAGGAGAATAAGACATTCTGTCCATTATAACAGGAGAGTGAAGTAAATAAGACAGTCTGTCCATTATAACAGGAGAGTGAGGAGAATAAGACATCCTGTCCATTATAACAGGAGAGTGAGGAGAATAAGACATTCTGTCCATTATAAGAGGAGAGTGAAGTAAATAAGACAGTCTGTCCATTATAACAGGAGAGTGAGGAGAATAAGACATTCTGTCCATTATAACAGGAGAGTGGAGTAAATAAGACATTCTGTCCATTATAACAGGAGAGTGAGGAGAATAAGACATTCTGTCCATTATAACAGGAGAGTGAGGAGAATAAGACATTCTGTCCATTATAACAGGAGAGTGAGGAGAATAAGACATTCTGTCCATTATAACAGGAGAGTGAGGAGAATAAGACATTCTGTCCATTATAACAGGAGAGTGGAGTAAATAAGACATTCTGTCCATTATAACAGGAGAGTGAGGAGAATAAGATATCCTGTCCATTATAACAGGAGAGTGAGGAGAATAAGACATTCTGTCCATTATAACAGGAGAGTGAG